>NC_142686.1:83762500-84062500 GCF_056320005.1 Nelumbo lutea | reverse complement strand
AAAAGCCTGCAATACAACAAAGAGCTCAACTTGATCAATTGAATCTAAATTATCAATTCTACCACCATTTATATATATATATATATATGTCTTTGGTGATCTCCTTAGGTGTGAACACCTTCATTGGGAGTTACTACTACTCTGTATTAGGTATATCCCTCTCCTACCGTTTGGTTTCAGATGTGGTCTAGTTTGGGGTTCAAGATTGATCATTGAAAATGCAGTTTTCTAAAATAGGGAATGTGATTCCCACATGGGAGAGAGAAATTTTTGAAATTTCGCCCAACCTACCTGTAGGGTTCGGCCATCCATATGATGGATCTCTCATCCCTTCAAAGTCACCCTTATAAGTGGTGTTCTTTGCACAAGACAACCTTACCAAAAGCTTTCATAGATTTATGGCTTAAAATTTTGAAAAGGGTAAACTTGGCCCTTCTAAAAAAACTAGCTGGTAGGAACAATAGTTTGTTTCCTCGATCATACAATTCAAAAATCAAGATCTTTCAAAAGAGTTTGGGTTCAGAATGTGGCTACCTGGTGAATGAAAATTCTCAAACCTCTCTGGATCAAGTTCCCTGGATCCAATCAAGTATTGTTTTTACAATGGTGTCACAACGAGTGTCTTAGACTCTTAGGAGTTTACCAATTTCAAATCTTATTTCTTCAAGCCATTCCTCCTCATTTTCAGTTGTTTTTCTGGAGGGTTATTAGTAATTTTGTTCTAGTCATAGATACATTTTTTTTGGACCAGTGTGTGTTATGTCATGAGTTTGTTGAATTTTTGAATCATTTGTTCTTTGAATGTAGTTCTTTGAATGTGTTATGTCATGGGTGCATTAATGCTCTTTACTGCTCCCACTGAAGATGACACAGTGTAGGGTGGAGCAGAATCAGGAGGGTGGTTCTTCAGCAAGAACCTGATTCTTCACTAAGAATTCCATGGAGGGCGAGTGAACACAACTTCAGATCAGTTTTTCTCCAAAAACTGATATCAATAACCTTTCTTGATCCCTCCTACAGGTGGAGATCAAACTGGCAATGGCGGCAATAACTAGAGAAGGCAAGAGTAGAAGATGGCACCAGTCCAATTGCAATTGTCTTCTCTCTTGAATCAGTAATCTGATTGGGTGTACTATGGTTCGCCCTTCTCCTCTATTTATAGCCTTAAAGAGAGAATCTCTTAATCCCATTAGGAGCTTCCTAATCCAAATCTTGTATTTGGATCTGAACTCTCTTTAAGAGATAAAGATAATCCCTTATCTTATCTGTAGATAAAGATCAGCCCTCCTAATCTAATTAGGAGTTTCCTGGTCCAAATCTTTATTTGGATCTGGACTCTCTGAGTGGATAGGGACAACCCCTTATCCTTATCTACTGATCTAAATTCCATAATCACGCCCTCTTTAATTAGTCATATTAAACCAATTTGAATTGGGCTTTAGACCCATTAAGTCCATGTGTTCACTTATCTTCCAAACTGCTGCCCAGTTGGGTATCATTGTATGGCATAGGACCCAAACATTGATCTACACATCAGCCACATGGGTTTAGTCCAGCCTCTGTTACAAGGCCTGGCCGAATTCACTGTAGGTGACAGTGAACCCTTGAGCCCATCACCATGGGCTCTTAATGGGCCCAACATTTACACTAAATGGTCCTTGGGCCCAGCCACCTTATAAAAACCCAAGGACTGTGGGCAGATGCAAGATTAGCCCATCAGGTATTACCCTCAATGGTCTTGCAATCAACCTCTCAGCCCATAGTGATCAAACACTACCCGACACGAGAGGACCTCTCCCTCGGCTGCAAGGTACAGTGCTACACTCTCTACTCACATGGATTCCAAGAATTAAAACCTTTTGCAAACATTTTAAAACCATAATATATATATATATATATATATATATATATATATATATATATATATATATATATATATATATATAAATGTATATCTCTATAGAAATATATTTTGCAAAACAAATTTCAATGGTTAAAATCGGCTACCGACAGCTTTGGTTTCCATTAGAGAGAGGGCATCCCCAATCATTCGCTCTGTCCGACAAAGTGGTTGATCCTGTCACTATGATCACCCACTTCGATGAATTCTCAGACTGTCCCAACATACGTAGGTTTTGACCACCTCTAAGGATCTCACTGATTGGCATATCAAAGATGGCCCAATCCGACACCTAGTGCAGTATCATAATCGAGTCTAAGGGTCAGGTGTAACATTCCAGTTTTGCCCATCTATCTCCAAGGTCCAGGGCAATACTAGAATTCTGGTCCGGTTCAGGATTTCAAGAAAAACCCACACTACATGTACCTTAGGTTTCACCCTAGAAGCTAAGACAAGCTACCCCAACCAACTTGGCGGTACATCAGTGTCAGCGTTGGTAGGATAAATCTCCCCAGATCTATCCGATGACTGTGAAGATTCTAAACTAACACGAGTCTCATATGTGTCTAGTTTAAGGGTATTACATAGAAACACACCATGATAACATGAATCAAATATGTACTTTATTCATTTACATTAAATGTCATAATGTACATCATTCTGATTGGAGCTAAGGGCATACATTGTCTAAGAACTCCCACTTGCACTTAGGTCTAATTTGGTATAAGTTAGAGTCTCATGCTTTCCATGTGTTTCTCAAACACTTTCTGTGTCAATGGCTTAGTCAATGGGTCTGCAACATTCTCCGCTGATGCTACCTTCTGAATCAGGATGTCCCCTCTTCCAACTATCTCCCGCAATACATGGTTCTTCCTCTTGATGTGCTTCGACTTCGAGTGGGCTCGTGGCTCCTTAGCTTGAGCATTTGCTCCAGTGTTGTCACACAACAGTGGAATGGGTGATGTGCTAGATTGAACTACTCCCAATTCATGAATGAACTTCTTCATCTATTCGGCTTCTTTGGCAGCTTCACTTGCGGCAATGTATTCGGCTTCGGTTGTGGAATCCATCGTGGATCCCTGTTTGTTATTTTTCCAACAAACAGTACACGATCCTATCATGAAAACATACCTAGATGTAGACTTTCTATCATCTGGATCTGACTGGAAGTCGGCATCAGTATACCCCTAGATCTGTAGTGAACTACCATCGAATACCAAACAAAACTCTTTTGTCCTTCGAAGGTACTTTAGTATGTTTTTTGCAGCAGTCCAATGCTCCTGCCCTAGGTTGGCCTGGAATCTGCTTACTACATTCACTGCCTGAGCGATGTCAGGATGAGTGCATAGCATGGCATACATGATGCTCCTCATGGCTGAGGCATAGGGAACGTTCTTCATGCCCTTAATCTCCTCGGGAGTCTTGGGAGACATGCCCTTGGAGAGAATGACTCCATGCTTGAAAGGAACATTTCCTTTCTTGGAGTTCTCCATGCTATATCTTTTGACTATCTTGTCAATATAAGCAGATTGGGATAATCCTATTATCATCTTCGATCTATCTCTATGGAGTCAAAGACCTAGTATATAGGAGGCTTCTCCAAGATCTTTCATGGAGAATTGCTGTGAAAGCCATACTTTCACCATAGTCAACATTTCTACATCATTACCAATGAGTAGAATGTCATCTACATACAGAACTAAGAACGTAACCTTATCCCCACTGGACTTCCTGTAAACACAGGGCACATCTAGGTTCTGCTCAAAGTCAAACCTTTTGATGGTAGAGTCAAACCGGATGTTCCAACTCCTAGAAGCTTACTTAAGTCCATATATGGATCTATTTAATTTACATACCATGTGTTCCTGACCTGTAGCTAAGAAACCTTACGGTTGCTGCATGTAGATATCTTCACTAAGATCTCCATTCAGGAACGTAGTTTTGACATCCATTTGCTAAATCTCATAATCATGGTATGCTGCTATAGTTAGCAGGATCCTAATGGATTTAAGCATGGCCACTGGCGAAAAGGTTTCCTCATAATCGATTCCCTCTTTCTGAGTGTACCCTTTTGCCACAAGACCAGCCTTGCAGGTCTCAACCTTACCATTGGGGCCCTTCTTCCTCTTATAGATCCATTTGCAACCAATTACTTTTACCCTAGGGGGTGGATCTACTAGGGTCCAAACTCCATTGGTCTCCATTGAGTCCATCTCAACTCTCATGATATCTACCCAATTCAAGGAATCTATGTCTAACATAGCTTCCGTATAAGTCACGTTATCCTCCTCACTGGTCGTAGCTTCCACCAAGTAACTATACTGGTCATAGCCAAAATGAACTAGAGGCCTGGAAACCCAATTAGATCATCTAGGTTGGTCATTACCTGGAGCTTATGGGATACCTCTCACTACCCCTGAGCTCTCCTCATCAAGAACAACTTCCTAATGATGGTTGTTTAGGATGTAATCATCTTCCAAGAAATGGGCATTTCGACTAAAGAACACTTTCTGTTCTCCTGGGCCATAGAATAGGTAACCCATAGAGCTATCGGGGTAACCTACAAATAGGCAACACCTAGTCTTAAATTCCAATTTGTCAGTACTTGTTCTTTTAACATGTGCTGAACAACTCCAAATCTTCAAGTGTCTTACACTTGGTTTCTTACCGGTCCAAAGGTCATAGGGAGTCTTTGGAACTTATTTGGTTAGAACCCGGTTCAACACGTATAACATAGTCTCTAATACGTAACCCCAAAAGGATGTGGGTAGTTCTGAGTGTATGAGAAGTGATCAGACCATATTCAATAAAGTTCGATTCCTCCTCTCTGACACATCGTTTAGTTGTGGTGTAGCAGGAGGAGCTAGTTGTGATACTATCCCATTGACCTTTAAGTAGTCCTTGAATTCGTCAGAGAGATACTCGCCACCTCGATCCAATCGAAGAGTCTTAATTTTTCTCCCTAATTGCTCATCGACTTCTTGTCTGAACTCTTTGAACTTTTCAAATGATTCAAACTTGTGTCTCATTAGGTACACGTAACCATACCGAGAGTAATCATCAGTGAATGTTATAAAATAAACGTGCTGGTTACGTGTTCTACACTCATGGGACCACACACATTAGTATGTATAAGGTCAAGCATGCTTGTACATCTTTCAGGCTTACCATTAAATGGCCATTTCGTCATCTTACCTTGAAGGCAAGGTTCATAGGTTTGATGATCTTCTATAGTTAGAAAATCCAAAGGACCATCATTTACCAACCTTGTGATATGATCTATGTTAATATGGCCAAGTCGGTAATGTTAGTTTCTAGAGAAGGATGGAAAACATAGAGACCATTCTCAAGTTCTCCGTATGCGAGGAATTTGTTATTTCTTTTGATAGTAATCGTATTACTAAAAAGAACAAAATATCCAGACGCACACAGTTTTGAAATAGAAATTAAATTTCTTTTCAAATTTTGTACATAAAGACAATCTTTTAGTACAATACTTCATTCTCTAAAAATTAACTCTACAGTTCCTATAGCTGTTGTTGCAACACTTGTAGAAATCCCCAAGTAAAGAGTTACTTATCCGTCACTCAGTATTTTGCTTATCCTGAACCCCTACAATTATTTACATGCATGAGTCGAAGCCCCAGAGTCAATACACCAGGAAGCAGAAGCTACCAACAAATTGGTTTCTATAACACAGGATTCAAAATTACCTTGTCTCTTGGATTCTAAATACTGGGGACAGTTCCTCTTCTAGTGGCCGGCCTGCTTTCAGAAGTGACAAGCATCTGATGCTCTGTCTTTCTTATGCTTCTTAGACTTAGTTGCTTTCTTCTGAGGCTTTTTCTTAGCCTTCCTCTTCTTCTTGCCTAATTTGCCTACTTTAACAAGCATGGCAATGGGCTCATCCTTCTTGATCAGTTCTTCGGCCCTCTGCAACATATTGCTGAGTTCCCGGATGCTAACATTTAGCTTGTTCATGTTATAATTCATGATGAATTGATTGAAGGAGGGAGGCAAAGAATTTAGGATGGCGTCCACCTTCGTGAGATGGTCAAGCCCGGATCCAAGAGCCTCAAGTTCATTAATATAACCCATCATCCGAAGACAATGGTCATGAACCTGTTGGTTCTTGGACATCTGCGTGGTCATGAACTGCCTCAAGACCTTCTGCTGAGTAGAACGATTCTGCTGTTCGTACATCGACCTTAGACTATCCAAGATATCCTTGGGCAATTCAATCTGATCGAACTGTTGCTATATTGGATTATCCAAGGAGGCAATGATGTAGCAGCGGGCTAGGGAATTTTTCTCTTCCCATTCTTGGTAGTCCCTCCTACGGGCCTCAAAAGCCCTATCACCCAGATGCTCCGGGGCAGGATTCTTAACTACTTTGTCCAACTTCTCTGAAGTGAGGACCAGCATAAGGCTACGGTACCAGTCAGCATAGTTTGGGCCTTTAAGTTTGTTGTCGTCCAATAGTTTAGCGAATTGTCCATTTGCCATTTCTGATAAAAGGCAAATATTTGTCCACAACCTAATTTGATTCATGTTACTTACATAGATATGGCTCTTAATCTATGTTCCATTTCCATTTATTCATCTCCAAGATTTCCCTCCTATCTCAGTGACGGAGACTATGAATTATGTATCTAGAAATGTGGGAATCACATAGGGTGCATGGAGCCAACTATTTCAGCTGCATAACCCCACCACCTTTCTATGAAGGATCATATCCACTCATCGTATGAGCTTTCCCTTTGGCCTCTATCAGACAAGGTTTATCGCCATTTTAAGTTAAACTTTTCTATCCAGTGAGTGCTCACCCATCATATTCGTGAACGCCAAGGTACCGTGAGAGAGTCTTCCATTTTAGGATAGACCCCTCCCACATCGGTCTATGACACCCCTATCATCTTATGAAACATTCCAACAGTTCCAATAGCAAATAGATAGCCCAATTTTATTGCGCATTTCCTCATTACTGAAGGACCCATCTTCATTCTAATGATGGAAGGCCTTTAGAGAGTTCATCATATGAATCTCCCTATCACATGCACTCATATTTCAGGAGGGAACAAAAGTTATGCCCTAGTTTAATTGAGGTCAAACCAAAGTGGCTCCCACTGACTTTCACAAAGCCAGATTTTGGTGGGCCCTAAACGGGTAGGGTTCCACAAGATTCCTCTTGGGGAGGTGTAGGGCCCACTACGAAGGGAGGATCATCCAATGATCTTAAGGACACCATGGCAATGATGTGCATTCAGCCATGGTGTACACAAGAGCCATTATCGTATCAGCATGGGCCAAGTACTTATGGCCCATGAACATTGCACATCACACATCCATACATTACATGCATGAATAAAATTGATCCAATCAGCTAATATCTATAAAACCCATAATTAAAGCCCATAACTATCCATAATATTATTGATTAATATTATCTAGGTATATGGGCTGAATAGCAATAAGTAGTTTGGCCCATATAGCTTTTGTGCAGTTAATGGGCTGAAATAGTTTTAACACATTAAAACTGGGTTTTACAGGTGTGGGCCAAATTAGGTCTTGCAATTAAACATCAACTCTTGGACCCATGAATGAAAAATTAGGGCTGAGAACAACCCCCATCGAAACATAGATTCGGTCCAACCAGTTTGGTCCAATCTGGTTCAAATGGGTCTAGGGTTTGATTTTTAATTCAAGATTTTAATTCAAGAATTGATCTGAAATTAAATTACTAATAAAAGACATTCAAGAACAAAACATAGATTTGGTCCAACCAGTTTGGTCCAATCTGGTTCGAATGGGTCTACGGTTTGATTTTTAATTCAAGATTTTAATTCAAGAATTGATCTGAAACTAAATTACTAATAAAAGACATTCAAGAATCAGTACTAGGGCTGTTTGCAGACTTGCTACCCTGCAAAACAGAGGTTAGTTCGCAGCTTGTAGTTTCTCAAACTACAAATCGTAGATAGTGAAACCCTAATCTGTGAAAGTCCTTCCTTCCGTGCAATCTGCTTCGATCTTGATTGAAATAAAATAGAAAAACCCTAATTTTCTATTAATATTACATCAAATCGAATTCCAATACATTCAGTCTAAAAAATAAAAAATAAAAATTAATTATAGACAAGAATGTAAAAGAACTGCAAAGCGCAGATTTCTTGTGCCAATCAAGATTACAATCTCCACTGTACGAACAACCTATAAATAAAGATAAATATAAAGAACAGTTCTAAATATAAATTAGATTTATAAAATTTAATTTCAGATCAATAACCCTTAATCTGGGAACCGATTTCCTAGAAAATCAATAATTTGCGCAAATCGGGTAGAACGCCTTCTGCCCATTTGCGCAGTTTCAGATCTGGCCAATTTTGGTTCAAGATTTGAACTTGGCTATGATATCAGTGAAGGGATGAGAGATCCATCATATGGATGAATGAACCCTACAGGTAGGTTGGGCGAAATTTCAAAAAATTTTCTCTCTCCCATGTGGGAATCACATTCCCTATTTTAGAAAATTGCATTTTCAATGATCAATCTTGAACCCTAAACCAGACCAGATCTGAAACCAATAGGTAGGAGGGGGATATACCTGATACAGAGTAGTAGTAACTCACAATGAAGGTGTTCAGTATATGACATGCAGTAGTGGGAAGGAGAGCATCATCTACGATCCGGAGATTGACCGAACTCTTCACCGTCGCCTTAGAGATTTGAAGCAAGGGAAGGTTGAAAGAACGAAGATGGCCGAGCAAAGGACTATGATGGACTATGCTAAGCCAACCCTCAATGGGGCAGCCTCGAGCATAGTGAGACCAGCTATACCTACTAACAACTTTGAGATCAAACTAGCAATCATCCAGATGATTCAGAACACAGTTCAGTTTTGTGGCTTGGCTAATGAGGATCCAAACACTCACATTGCCAACTTCTTGGAGATATGTGACACATTCAAACACAACGGAGTTAGTGATGATGCTATGAGACTCAAATTATTTCCTTTCTCTTTGAAGGACAAGGCTAAGACTTGGCTAAACTCTCTACCATCTGGATCGATCTCAACTTGGGATGAAATGGCCAGCCGCTTCCTATCTAAGTATTTTCATCCATCCAAGACTACAAAGATGTGGGATGTCATCACAACTTTTTCTCAGCAGGATGGGGAATCATTATATGAGTCATGGGAGCGCTACAAGGAATTATTGAGGAAGGTCCCTCATCATGGACTTCCTGTTTGGCTCCAAGTTCAGACATTCTATAATGGATTGACTGAAGCAAACAAGACCATCATGGACGTTGCAGCTGGAGGGTCCATTAACAACAACACCTGAAGTTGCTCATGCACTTATTAAAGAAATGGCTGCAAATAACTATCAGTGGCATTTTGATAGAGCCAAAGTTAGGAAGCAACCCAATATTCATAATGTAGACACTTATACAACACTATCAACACAAATCAGAGCCCTCAGCAAGAAGATCGATGACATGTAGCTGGCAACCATGCACGTTCAAGCATTAGCCTGTGAATGGTGTACGGGAGGTCATATCAGTACTGAATGCCAAGTTGGAAATCAATTCATACAGTCCCCTGAGCAAGTGGATTTTGTAGGGAATCTTCAAAGGCCACAAGGTAACCACTATTCTCATGCCTTCAACCCCGGATGGAGGAATCATCCCAATCTGTTGTGGTCAAACCAAAATGCGGTGAAACTTCCTCAAAATTTTGCTCAACCGGAAAAGAAATCCAATTTAAAGGAGCTGATGACTAAATTCATATCAAGTGCAGAAACAAGATTTCAGAATCAAGAGGCATTGATTAAGAATTTAGAGACTTAAGTGGGGCAATTGGCACAAATGATTTCTGCTAGAGTCCAAGGTACCTTGCCTAGCAATACAGAGGTGAATCCCAGAGAGCAAGTGCAAGCCATTACCTTGATGAGTGGTAAGGAGCTACAAGAGGTGGAAAAGAAAGCAAATGAAGAAGGTAAGATGGGTGCAACTCTAGAGACCGAAAAGGAGGAAGAGCAGTCGGATTCAAGGAAGGAGACATGTCAAAAGCCACAAGTACCATTTCCCAATAGGCTTAAGCAACACAAAATGGAAAAGGAATTCGGTAAGTTTCTTGAAATTTTCAAAAATTTACATATTAACATCCCTTTTGTAGATGCCTTAGCCCAAATGCCGCATTATGCAAAATTTCTTAAAGAAATCTTGGCGAACAAAAGGAAATTGGGAGACATGGCTATAGTTGCATTGAATGAAGAATGCTCAGCAATCCTCCTCAACAAGCTACCTCAAAAACTGAAAGATCCCAAGGGTTTTACTACTCCTTGCACTATAGGCAGTTTAAAGATTAATAAGGCATTGTGTGATTTAGAAGCTAGTATAAATTTGATGCCCTATTCGGTTTTTAAGAAATTAGGGCTAGGTGAACCCAAACCCACTAGAGTTGCATTGCAATTAGCTGATAGGTCCATCAAGCATCCTAGGGGAATCATAGAAGATGTGCTTGTTAAGATTGATAAATTTATTTTTCTCATGGATTTCATAGTATTAGATATGGAAGAGGACGTTGACGTCCCACTTATCCTAGGGCGACCCTTCCTAGCTACAAGAAAGGCAATGATTGATGTCCAACAAGGACAACTAAGCCTTAGGATTCAAGATGATGAAGTAATTTTTAAGATGTCTGATGCTATGAAACATGCACCATCTAGTGATGATTCATGTTATATGATAAATGTCATTGACTATGTGGTTGGTGGGTGTTTTCAGGTCAACAGGTTGGCCGATCCCCTTGAGTTATGCATACAAGAAGGGGAAGCCATAATGGGAGACGATGAAAAAATTCAGAGCATGTTAATATACCTGAATGCTAACCCTCAATTTCAAGGAAACAGGTTCAACAAGTTAGAGAGCTTGGATAGACCCTCAATGCCAAAAAGCAAGTCTTCAATCAAAGGGCCGCCTACCCTTGAGCTGAAACAACTCCCACCGCATCTGGAGTATGCCTTTTTAGAAGCACCATCATCCATACCAGTGATTATGTCATCAGCCTTGACCCCCTTGTAGAAGGAAAAATTGTTATGGGTGCTAAGGGAACACAAGACAGCTCTGCTTGGAAGATAGGAGATATCAAAGGTATCAATCCATCCATATGCACTCATAAAATTCTTAACTGTATTCATCCTATTTACTTAAACCTGAATTTAGGACTAGCTTAACTGGAAATGGTTTCATATAGGTCATGTAATTCTTAATTGTACCTCAATACTAGGTCCACAAGAATTTTCCCAGAATATTGTTTCAATTGATTCTAAAAGAGTTGAGTCTTTTTTTTTTTTGAACTGAAATAAAATCCTATACTCTCCCCCCCTCCCACACTTAGTCTACGTATTGTCTTCAATGTATGGTAAAAAGAAAAGGTGGAAATATATCAATTATAAAAACAAGAAGAGAAAAAAAAGAAAAACAAACTTCCATGTTTTTAATCATAAACCGGACCCTCCAGGTCTTGTAGTTGCAATTTCCGATGTTTTCCCCTCTCATCCATCATGGGTTGGTTTAAATCAGGAATAGGGGCCTGCACAATAGATGGGAGGAGTTTTGTGTGAGCTGGAGGTGTTTCAATGGAAAGTCGCAATTGCTTGGTAGAGGTCGGTCCATCCAATGGTAAAAGTTTTCCTTGTCTTCGCTTGAACTCTTCTTGACTGGCCTCCAAATAGTTCAAAACCTCCTTAAATTCTTCATCCAAGAACTGTACGCTTTTACAAAAATTGAGAAAGCAGCTTTCTAAAGGATCATCTAATTTAAATGCATTAATTTCAGCTGCCCAAACATCAATGCAATCGATTTTATATATTTCATGTTCAATTATGTTGGGATATTTCATGGTTTTAAATACACTAAACATCACTTCTTCACCATTGATTCTAAGAGTAAGTAGACATTTTTGCACTTCAATTAAAGCATTACCAGTAGCAAGAAAAGGTCTCCCTAAAATCAAAGGCATTGTCCTATCTTCCTCCATATCCAACACATTAAAGTCAACAGGTATAATAAAATTGCCCACTTTGACTAAAACATCTTCTACTATTCCCCTAGGATATTTATTGCTTCTATCAGCTAATTGTAGGGTAATAGTAGTAGATGTTAGTTCATGCAATCCAAGTTTTTCAAAAATAGAATATGGTAGTATATTTATACTGGCACCTAAATCGCATAAGGTTTTTTCAAATTCAGTAATTCCTATGGTGCAAGGTATAGAAAAACTCCCTTGATCCTTAAGCTTTAGGGGCAATTTATTTTGGAGAATGGCTGAGCACTCTTCATTTAATTTCACCACCTTGCATTCCTCCCATTTCCTTCTATTTAACATCACCTCTTTCAAAAATTTGGCATATTTTGGCATCTGCGATCATACATCAAGAAATGGGATCTTAATATGTATTTTTCTAAACACTTCTAAAAATTTCTCAAATTTCTTATCCAAGTTAGCTTTCAAGACACTTCTAGGGTAGGGAGAGGGAGTTTAATAGCATCTAAATTCAATTTAGGTGTACTCCCTTTGGTTTTATTTTGTGAATCGGCCACTTTAGCTTTCTCATCATCATTCTGGGTCTCGCCAATAGTCTTTCCACTTCTTAGAGCAATGGAATTCACTTGCTCCCTTGTGTTCTTCTCTTTATTGTTAGGCAGTCGTCCCTC
Organism: Nelumbo lutea; assembly: GCF_056320005.1. Lineage (NCBI taxonomy): Eukaryota > Viridiplantae > Streptophyta > Magnoliopsida > Proteales > Nelumbonaceae > Nelumbo > Nelumbo lutea. The sequence goes on along the minus strand of NC_142686.1, from coordinate 84,049,881 downwards.
TCTTCTTTTTGACAGCATGCTCACAATCAGCCCCACTTTAACTTCTAAGTTCTTAATAGATGCCTCTTGATTTAAGAATCTCCTTTCGTAATCTTGGAATTTTGCTTCAGCAGTATTAATGAACTTATAAATCATGTCCTCCAAATTTCCCTTCTTTTCTTGCGGGGGCAGCTATTATTGGTTGTTATTTCATGAAAAAGTTGAATGACACCTCCACCCTGCGCTGTATATATTCGCATAAGGGTTGAAATTTGTCACGCCACCCTAAGAAACAAAATTAGCACTTTTATGTGAAGCAAAAGGTCTTCCTACCTGACAATTAGAATTTATATGTCCTAATAGGCCACAAAGACCACATGGATTACAAGATGACATATTTATTGCTGCAATACTAAGATTGTCTAATTTTTTATTCAAAATAGCAAGCTAAGCAGATAAAGCTGAAAAAGAATCTAGATGATGCACTTCCCTTTGATCAACTCAGTCATTATTCCATTGGTAGTTATTTGATACCATCTCTTCCACTAGATCATAAGCTTTCTCTAGAGTTTTCCTCATAATCGTGCCTCCTGCAGATGCATAAAAAATGGAACGATTAGATGGAGTAATACCATTATAAAAAGTCCTAATTAGTTTTGATCTAATCCTATCCTATCTCTTATCTAATAATCTCAATCTTCTTTATCTTTCCAGAATGACATTTGAAATTTAAATCTGATAAGACTCTTTGTTTTTGAATTCGAGTTGGGCTTCTGTAATAAATTGGGCTGCTACACGGCTTTTCTGCGAATTGGGCTTCAGTTGTGAGTAGGCTTCTCTATGAATTTGCTTCGAATTTGGGCCCGATTTTATCCTCGATTCAGACTGAATCTGTCAAAACCCAAAATATGAAAGTTGTGTTTTTCTCCCTTATCTTTCCGGTGCATCTTGAATCATCTCAATCTGAGTCCAGATGTGAGAGTTATGCCTAGATTACTAAACGGTGCCGAAACTATGCAAAATCATCCGATTAGCCTTGTTTTTCTCCTGACGCCTTTTTGCTTGCCCTGAATCGAAATACAAGAGTAATGAGTCCATTTAAATGTTAAATAAGTGTAAAGGAATGAATACTTAGGGATAAAAATATGGTAATTTTTATTCACATTAGATCCCCTCACACTTAAACTTTGCCCCTCCTCGGCAAAACAAAATAAAACAAGAACAAACTAACTATTCTACCGATTTTTTTTAAACTCGACTCTCTTTCATCTTTCTTCACAAATATAATAGGTTAACTATTGCAAACCATCAAATCAACACAACCAAGTCATACACGAGTCATTCATCAGTCAATCCAATTTTTGTTACTACAAACCAGGTAGTAAACTATGGAAAACATTTTTATCTCCTTTCTCCCTCTCTATTTTTTTTTCTTTTTTTTTCTTTTTCTCTCCTTGGTGGAAGTGAGTGCATTTTATGCTCCATCTCACTTTTAGGATTACTTGGTCAGTAGATGCATTTTATGTTCCATCCTACTGTTTGAATTGCTGGCTAGTAGGTGCATTTTATGCTCCATCCTACTATTGAATTACTTGTCTGGTGGTGAATTCTATACTCCATCCTACCAAAAATATTCATCCTATTTACTTAAACCTGAATTTAGGTCTAGCTTAACTAGAAATGGTTTCATATTGGTCATGTAATTCTTGATTGTACCTCATTACTAGGTCCACAAGAATTTTCCTAGAATATTGTTTCAATTGATTCTAAAAGAGTTGAGTCTTTTATTTTTTTTTTTTGAACTAAAATAAAATTCTATACTCTCCCCCCCCCCAACACTTAGTCTACATAGTGTCTTCAATGTAAGGTAAAAAGAAAAGGTGGAAATAGCTTAACTATAAAAACAAGAAGATAAAAAAAAGAAAAACAAACTTCCATGTTTTTAATCATAAACCAGACCCTCCATGTCTTGTAGTTGCAACTTCCAATGTTTTCCCCTCTCATCCATCATGGGTGAATTTAAATCAGGAATAGGGGCCTGCACAATAGATGGGAGGAGTTTCATGTGAGCTGGAGGCGTTTCAATGAAAAGTCACAATTGCTTGGTAGAGGTCGGTCCATCCAATGGTAAAAGCTTTCCTTCTCTTTGCTTGAACTCTTCTTGACCGGCCTCCAAATAGTTCAAAAACTCCTTAATTTCTTCATCCAAGAACTGTACACTTTTACAAGAATTGAGAATGCAACTTTCTAAAGGATCACCTAATTTAGATGCATTAATTTCAGCTACCCAAACCTCAATGCAATCGATTTTATATATTTCATGTTCAATTATGTTGGGATATTTCATGGTTTTAAATACATTAAACACCACTTCATCACCATTGATTCTAAGAGTATGTAGACATTTTTGCACTTCAATTAAAGCATTACTAGTAGCAAGAAAAGGTCTCCCTAAAATCAAAGGCATTGTCCTATCTTTCTCCATGTCCAACACAATGAAATCAACAGGTATAATAAAATTGCCCACTTTGACTAAAACATCTTCTACTATTCCCCTAGGATATTTATTACTTCTATCAGCTAATTGCAGGGTAATAGTAGTAGATGTTAGTTCATGCAATCCAAGTTTTTCAAAAATAGAATATGACAGTAGATTTATACTGGCACCTAAATCGCATAAGGCTTTTTCAAATTCAGTAATTCCTATGGTGCAAGGTATAGAAAATCTCCCTTGATCCTTAAGCTTTAGGGGCAATTTATTTTGGAGAATGGCTGAGCACTCATCATTTAACTTCACCATTTTGCATTCCTCCCATTTCCTTCTATTTGACATCACCTCTTTTAAAAATTTGGCATATTTTGGCATCTGTTATCATACATCAAGAAATGGGATCTTAATATGTATTTTTTTAAACACTTCTAAAAATTTTTCAAATTTCTTATCCAAGTTAGCTTTCAAAACACTTTTAGGGTAGGGAGAGGGAGTTTAATAGCATCTAAATTCAATTTAGGTGTACTCCCTTTGGTTTTATTTTGTGAATCGGCAACTTTAGCTTTTTGATCATCATTCTGGGTCTCGCCAATAGTCTTTCCACTTCTTAAAGCAATGGAATTCACTTGCTCCCTTGGGTTCTTCTCTTTATTGTTAAGCAGCCGCCCCTTTCTTCTTTTTGACAGCATGCTCACAATCAGCCCCACTTGAACTTCTAAGTTCTTAATAGACGCCTCTTGATTTAAGAATCTCCTTTTGTAATCTTGGAACTTTGCTTCAGCAGTTTTAATGAACTTATAAATCATGTCCTCCAAATTTCCCTTCTTTTCTTGCAGGGGCAGCTGTTGTTGGTTGTTATTTCATGAAAATTTTGAATGACTTCTCCACCCTGGGCTGTATATATTCGCATAAGGGTTGAAATTTGTCATGCCACCCTGAGAAACAAAATTAGCACTTTTATGTGAAGTAAAAGGTCTTCCTACCTGACAATCAGAATTTATATGTCCTAATTGGCCACAAAGACCACATGGATTACAAGATGACATATTTATTGCTGCAATACTAAGATTGTCTAATTTTTTATTCAAAATAGCAAGCTGAGCAGATAAAGCTGAAAAAGAATCTAGATGATGCACTTCCCTTTGATCAACTCGGTCATTATTCCATTGGTAGTTATTTGATACCATCTCTTCCACTAGATCATAAGCTTTCTCTGGAAATTTCCTCATGATCGTGCCACCTACAGATACATCAATAATGGAGTGATTAGATGGAGTAATACCATTATAAAAAGTTTTAATTTGATGCCAAACTGGTATTCCATGGTGAGAACACTTGCTAAGCATCTCTTTAAATCATTCCCACGCCTCATACAAAGATTCCCTCTCTAATTGAACAAAAGTAGTGATATCATTGATCAATTTTGCTATTTTAGAGGGAGGAAAATACTTAGCCAAAATTTTTTGAGTTAAATCATTCCAAATAGTGATACCTTCTGCAGGGAGTGAGCTAAGCCAATCCTTAGCTTTAGCACATAATGAGAATGGGAAAAACCTAAGCCTAATAGGATCATCGCTAACTCCATTATGGTTGAATATGTTGCATATTTCTAGGAAATTAACAATATGTGCATTAGGATCATCACTTGGCAACCCACTAAACTAAATACTCGTTTGGATAATTTGGATGATCGCAGGCTTGATCTCGAAATTATTGGCTTGGATTGTTGGTTTGCAAATGCTAGAAGAAGCCCCATCAATTATTGGATACGCATATTCCAAAAGGGTTCGATTTGCTTCGCCTGCCATCTGTTCTTCTTTTGGTTCAACCTCTTCAACCGTCTCTCTTTCTTTACTTTTGTTGGCTCTTTGCAGTATGCGAAGGGTTCTTTCTCTCTCAGGATCGAATTCTGCAAGTTCTTCTCCTCTAGTGCGTATCATATACTAAGCGAGAATTTGAATAAATAATGATAAAAAAAACCAAATTAACCAAGGTTAACAAGTTCTAATATTATTTTAGGATTAAATCCCCGACAATGGCGCCAAAAACTTGATAGCTATAATTATATAACCCTAACAAATGCACTAATTATCAAGTAGTATAAAGATATTGTTCCCACGAGGATTGAACAAAATAAGTATTAGAACTATAACCTTCCTTAATTATTTGGACAACCGAATTTTAACAATAGGAACTACTGAAAAGATTGAAAAAGAAAGAATAAATACAAAGGCAATTAATGACAAAACTTGCAACGATCTAGTTGGAAGCGCTAGGACTATTGGTCCATCTAACCCTTCCAATGGATATCAATTTATTAAGATTAACCAAGATAAGTTATTATTTTCATAAGCTGAAGTTTTTCCAAATTTATTTAATATTACCTCTCAGGATATATCAAATCTACCTCTATCAAATAACCCTTCGATCTCTCGACTAGAATTCTCATGATAGAGATGCAGTAAGTTCTATGAAAAACCTATGTCATCAGATGAATCAGGTATATATATATACCATTCAATTCACACTATAAATTATTTAGGCCACTATATGAATTCTTCTCTTGATCCATTCATATTTACCCAATCAATTAAGAGGTGATCAAACTCCTAATCGCATTATGCATAATAACTCATATGCAATATGAAAATAACAATCTTTGACAAATCAGAATAAAAATCAATCCATTGCCATGGTTAGGATTTCCACAGCCTTAGCTACAAATAAATTAATTCATGATAAAGGAAATAAAACTATCAAGGGGTAAGAAAAGCCTCATGATGTCTCCCTTGAAGCTGAGATCTATGAGCTTGTCTTCTCCTTGCCGCTGCCTTCCTCTTTTTCTCCTTCTTGCTTTCCTTCCAAGATGGTTTGGTTGTTGCCTAAAGCTAGTCCGCCACCCCCCCTTTATATAGGTTTAGGAGAAGGGGCTCCCAAAAATAGAAAGTCCTAATTAGTTTTGATCTAATCCTATCCTATCTCTTATCTAATAATTTCAATCTTCTTTATCTTTCCAAAATGACATTTGAAATTTAAATCTGATAAGACTCTTTATTCTTGAATTCGAGTTGAACTTCTTTAATAAATTGGGCTGCTACAAGACTTTTTTATGAATTGGGCTTCAGTTGTGAGTAGGCTTCTCTACAAATTTGCTTCAAATTTGGGTCCGATTTTAGCCTCAATGCAGACCGAATCTGTCAAACCCAAATATGAAAGTTGTGTATTTCTCCCTTATCTTTCTGATGCATCTTGAATCATCTCAATCGGAGTCTAGATATGAGAGTTACACCCAGATTACTAAACGGTGCCGAAACTATGCAAAATCATCCGATTAGCCTTGTTTTTCTCCTGACGCCTTCTTGCTTGCCTTGAACCGAAATACAAGAGTAATGATCCATTTAAATGTTAAATAAGTGTAAAGGAATGAATATTTAGGGATAAAACTATGGTAATTTTTATTCACATCAGATCCCCTCACACTTAAGCTTTGCCCATCCTCGGGCAAGACAAAATAAAACAAGAACAAACTAACTATCCTACCGATGTTTTTAAACTCAACTCTCCTTCATTTTTCTTCACAAATATAACTATTGCAAACCGTTAAATCAACAAAATCAAGTCATACACAACTCATTCATTGGTCAATCCAATTTTTTCTACTACAAACCAGTTAGTAAACTAGGGAAAACATTTTTATCTCCTCTCTCTCTCTCTCTTTTATTTCTTTTTTTTCTCTTTTTTCTTCTTTTTCTCTCCTTGGTGGAAGTGAGTGCATTTTATGCTCCATCTCACTTTTAGGATTACTTGGTCAGTAGGTGCATTTTATGCTCCATCCTACTGTTTGAATTGGTGACTACTAGGTGCATTTTATGCTCCATCCTACTATTGAATTACTTGTCTGGTAGGTGCATTTTTTGCTACATCCTACCAAAAATATTCATCCTATTTACTTAAACCTAAATTTAGGACTAGCTTAACCAGAAATGGCTTTAGATAGGTCATGTACTTCTTAATTGTACCTCATTACCAGGTCAACAAGAATTTTCCCAGAATATTGTTTCAATTGATTCTAAAAGAGTTGAGTTTTTTTTTTTTTTGTGAACAGAAATAAAATCCTATACTCTCCCCCCCCTCCACACACTTAATCTACATATTGTCTTGAATGTAAGATAAAAAGAAAATGTCGAAGTAACTTAACAATAAAAACAAGAAGAGAAAAAAAAAAGAAAAACAAACTTCCATGTTTTTAATCATAAACCGGACTCTCCAGGTCTTGTAATTGCAATGTCCGATGTTTTCCCTCTCGTCCATCATGGGTTGGTTTAAATCAGGAATAAGGGCCTGCACAATAGATGGGAGGAGTTTCATGTGAGCTGGAGGTGTTTCAATGGAAAGTCGCAATTGCTTGGTAGAGGTCGGTCCATCCAATGGTAAAAGTTTTCCTTGTCTTCGCTTAAACTCTTCTTGACCAGCCTCCAAATAGTTCAAAACCTCCTTAATTTATTCATCCAAGAACTGTACACTTTTATAAGAATTAAGAAAGCAGCTTTCTAAAAGATCATCTAATTTAGATGCATTAATTTCAGCTACCCAATCATCAATGCAATTGATTGCATATATATCATGTTCAATTGTGTTGGATATTTTATGGTTTTAAATACATTAAGCACCACTTCTTCACCATTGATTCTAAGAGTAAGTAGACATTTTTGCACTTCAATTAAAACATTACCAGTAGCAAGAAAAGATCTCCCTAAAATCAAAGGCATTGTCCTATCTTCCTCCATATCCAACACAATGAAGTCAGTAGGTATAATAAAATTGCCCACTTTGACTAAAACATCTTCTACTATTCCTCTAGAATATTTAATGCTTCTATCAGCTAATTGTAGGGTAATAGTAGTAGATGTTAGTTCATGTAATCCAAGTTTTTCAAAAATAGAATATGGCATTAGATTTATACTAGCACCTAAATCGCATAAGGCTTTTTCAAATTCAGTAATTCCTATGGTGCAAGGTATAGAAAAACTCCCTGGATCCTTAAGCTTTAGGGGCAATTTATTTTGTAGAATGGCTAAGCACTCTTCATTTAATTTCGCCATCTCGCATTCCTCCCATTTCCTTCTATTTGACATCACCTCTTTCAAGAATTTGGCGTATTTTGGCATAGAAATGGGATCTTAATATGTATTTTTCTAAACACTTCTAAAAATTTCTCAAATTTCTTATCCAAGTTAGCTTCCAAAATAGTTCTAGGGTAGGGAGAGGGAGTTTAATAACATCTAAATTAAATTTAGGTGTACTCCCTTTGGTTTCATTTTGTGAATCGACCACTTTAGCTTTCTGATCATCATTCTGGGTCTCGCCAATAGTCTTTCTACTTCTTAAAGCAATGGAATTCACTTGCTCCCTTGTGTTCTTCTCTTTATTGTCAAGTAGTCATCCCTCTCTTCTTTTTGACAACATGCTCACAATCAGCCCCGTTTGAACTTCTAAGTTCTTAATAGATGCCTCTTGATTTAAGAATCTCTTTTCGTAATCTTGGAACTTAGCTTCAGCAGTATTAATGAACTTATAAATCATGTCCTCCAAATTTCCCTTCTTTTCTTGCGGGGGCAGCTGTTGTTGGTTGTTATTTCATGAAAATTTTGAATGACTCCTCCACCCTGAGCTGTATATATTCGCATAAGGGTTGAAATTTGTCATGCCACCATGAGAAACAAAATTAGCACTTTTATGTGAAGCAAAAGGTCTTCCTACCTGACAATCAGAATTTATATGTCGTAATTGGCCACAAAGACCACATGGATTACAAGATGACATATTTATTGCTGCAATACTAAGACTGTCTAATTTTTTATTCAAAATAGCAAGCTGAGCAGATAAAGCTAAAAAAGAATCTAGATGATGCACTTCCCTTCGATCAACTCGGTCATTATTCCATTGGTACCTATTCGATACCATCTCTTCCACTAGATCATAAGCTTTCTCTGGAGTTTTCCTCATGATCGTGCCTCCTACAGATACATCAATAATGGAGCGATTAGATAGAGTAATACCATTATAAAAAGTTTGAATTTGATGCCAAACTGATATTCCATGGTGAGAACACTTCCTAAGCATCTCTTTAAATCGTTCCAACGACTCATACAAAGATTCCCTCTTTAGTTGATCAAAAGTAGTGATATCATTGATCAATTTTGCTATTCTAGAGGGAGGAAAATACTTAGCCAAAAATTTTTGAGTCAAAACATTCCAAGTAGTGATACCTCCTGCAGGGAGTGAGCTAAGCCAAATCTTAGCTCTAGCACGTAATGAGAATGGAAAAAACCTAAGCCTAATAGCATCATCGCTAACTCCATTATGCTTGAATTTATTGCATATTTCCAGGAAATTAACAATATGTGCATTAGGATCATCACTTGGCAACCCACTGAACTAAATACTCGTTTGGATCATTTGGATGATCGCAGGATTGATCTCGAAATTATTGGCTTAGATTGTTGGTTTGCAAATGCTAGAAGTAGCGCCATCAATTGTTGGATAAGCATAGTCCAAAGAGGTTCGATTTGCTTCGTCTGCCATCTGTTCTTCTTTTGGTTTACCCTCTTCAAATGTCTCTTTTACTTTACTTTTGTTGGCTCTTTACAGTATGCGAAGGGTTCTCTCTCTCTCAAGATCAAATTCTGCAAGTTCTTCTCCTCTAGTGCGTGCCATATACTAAGCAAGAATTTGAATAAATAATGATAAAAGAAAAAAAATCCAAAATAACCAATGTTAACAAGTTCTAATATTATTTTAGGATTAAATCCCCGGCACTGGCGCCAAATACTTGATAGCTATAATTATATAACCCTAGCAAGTGCACTAGTTATCAAGTATTATAAAGATATTGTTCCCATGAGGATTTCACAAAATAAATATTAGAACCATAGCCTTTCTTAATTATTTGGACAATCGAATTCTAACAATAGGAACTACTAAAAATATAGAAAAGGAAAGAATAAAAACAAAGGCAATTAATGACAAAACTTGCAATGATCTAGTTGGAAGCGCTAGGACTATTGGTCCATCTCATGATAGAGATGTAGTAAATTCTATGAAAAACCTGTTTCATCAGATGAATCATGTATATATATTCTTATATACCATTCAATTCACATTATGAATTATTTAGTTCACTATATGAATTCCTCTCTCGATCCATTCATATTAACCCAATCAATTAAGAGGTGATCAAACTCCTAATCGCATTATGCATAATAACTCATAGACAATATGAAAATAACAATCTATGATAAATCACAATAAAAATCAATCCATTGTTATGGTTAGGATTTCCACAGCCTTAGCTACAAATAAATTAATGCATGATAAAGAAAATAAAACAATCAAGGGGTAAGAAAAAACTCATGATGTCGCTCTTGAAGCTGAGATCTATGAGCTTGTCTTCTCCTTGCTGCTGCCTTCCTCTTTTTCTCCTTCTTGCTTTGCTTCTAAGTTGGTTGATGCCTAAAGCTAGTCCCCCCCCCCCCCCTTTATATAGGTCTAGGAGGAGGGTCTCCCAAAAATAGAAAGTCCTAATTAGTTTTGATCTAATCATATCCTATCTCTTATCTAGTAATCTCAATCTTCTTTATTTTTCCAGAATGACATTTGAAATTTAAATCTGATAAGACTCTTTATTCTTGAATTCAAGTTGGGTTTCTTTAATAAATTGGGCTGCTACAAGGCTTTTATGCGAATTGGGCTTCAGTTGTGAGCAGGGCTTCTCTACAAATTTGCTAGGAATTTGGGCCCGATTCTGACCTCGATGCAGACCAAATTTGTCAAAACCCAAAACATGAAAGTTGTGTATTTCTCCCTTATATTTCGGATGCATCTTGAATCATCTCAATCAGAGTCCAGATGTGAGAGTTATACCCAGATTACTGAATAGTGCCGAAACTGTGCAAAATCATCCGATTAGCATTGTTTTTCTCTTGATGCCTTCTTGCTTGCCCTGAATCGAAATACAAAAGTAATGAGTCCATTTAAATGTTAATTAAGTGTAAATGAATGAATATTTAGGGATAAAACTATGGTAATTTTTATTCACAAAAGATCCCCCCACACTTAAGCTTTGCCTGTCCTCGGGCAAGACAAAATAAAACAAGAACAAACTAACTATCCTACCGATTTTTTTCAAACTCAACTCTCCTTCATCTTTCTTCAAAAATATTCTACTTTAACTATTGCAAACCGTTAAATCAACAAAACCAAGTCATACACGACTCATTCATCAGTCAATCCAATTTTTTCTACTACAAACCAAGTAGTAAACTAGGGAAAACATTTTTATCTCCTCTCTCTCTCTCTCATTTATTTCTTTTTTTTTCTCTTTTTTTTCTTTTTCTCTCCTTGGTGGAAGTGAGTGCATTTTATGCTCCATCTCACTTTTAGGATTACTTGGTTAGTAAGTGCATTTTATGCTCCATCCTACTGTTTGAATTGCTAGCTACTAGGTGCATTTTATGCTCCATCCTACTGTTTGAATTGCTAGCTATTAGGTGCATTTATGCTCCATCCTACTATTGAATTACTTGTCTGGTAGGTGCATTTTATGCTACATCCTACCAAAAATATTCATCCTATTTACTTAAACCTGAATTTGGGACTAGCTTAACTGGAAATGGCTTCAGATAAGTCATGTACTTCTTAATTGTACCTCATTACTAGGTCTACAAGAATTTCCCAGAATATTGTTTCAATTGATTCTAAAAGAGTTGAGTCTTTTTTTTTTTTGAACAGAAATAAAATCCTATACTCCCCCCCTCCACTTATTCTACGTATTGTCTTCAATGTAATGAAAAAAGAAAAAGTGGAAATAACTTAACTATAAAAACAAGAAGATAAAAAAAAGAAAAACAAACTTCCATATTTTTAATCATAAACCGGACCCTCCAGGTCTTGTAGTTGCAACTTCCGATGTTTTCCCCTCTCATCCATCATGGGTTGGTTTAAATCAGGAATAGGGGCCTGCACAATACATGGGAGGAGTTTCGTGTGAGCTGGAGGTGTTTCAGTGGAAAGTCGCAATTGCTTGGTAGAGGTTGGTCTATCCAATGGTAAAAGCTTTCCTTGTCTTCGCTTGAACTCTTCTTGATCGGCCTCCAAATCGTTCAAAACCTCCTTAATTTCTTTATCCAAGCCTTGTACGCTTTTACAAGAATTAAGAAAGCAACTTTCTAAAGGATCATCTAATTTAGATGCGTTAATTTCAGCTGCCCAAACATCAATGCAATCGATTGCATATATTTCATGTTCAATTGTGTTGGGATATTTCATGGTTTTAAATACATTAAGCACCACTTCTTCACCATTGATTCTAAGAGTAAGTAGACATTTTTGCACATCAATTAGAGCATTACCAGTAGCAAGAAAGGGTTTCCCTAAAATCAAAGGCATTGTCCTATCTTCCTTCATATCCAACACAATGAAGTCAGTAGGTATAATAAAATTGCTCACTTTGACTAAAACATCTTCTACTATTCCCCTAGGATATTTAATGCTTCTATCAGCTAATTGCAGGGTAATGGCAGTAGATGTTAGAACATGCAATCCAAGTTTTTCAAAAATAGAATATGGCATTAGATTTATACTGGCACCTAAATCCAAGTTTTTCAAAAATGGCCCACTTTGACTAAATCATCTTAATATGTATTTTTCTTAACACTTCTAAAAATTTCTCAAATTTCTTATCCAAGTTAGCTTTCAAAATAGTTCTAGGGTAGGGAGAGGGAGTTTAATAGCATCTAAATTCAATTTAGGTGTACTCCCTTTGGTTTCATTTTGTCAATCGGCAACTTTAGCTTTCTGATCATCATTTTGGGTCTCGCCAATAGTCTTTCAACTTCTTAAAGCAATGGAATTCACTTGCTCCCTTGGGTTCTTCTCTTTATTGTTAGGCAATCGTCCCTCTCTTCTTTTTGACAGCATGCTTACAATCAGCCCCACTTGAACTTCTAAGTTCTTAATAGATGCCTCTTGATTTAAGAATCTCGTTTCGTAATCTTGGAATTTTGCTTCAGCAGTATTAATGAACTTATAAATCATGTCCTCCAAATTTCCCTTCTTTTCTTGTCGGGGTAGCTGTTTTTGGTTGTTATTTCATGAAAAATTTGAATGACTCCTCCAACCTGGACTGTATATATTCGCATAAGGGTTGAAATTTGCCATGCCACCATGAAAAACAAAATTAGCACTTTTATGTGAAGCAAAAGGTCTTCCTACCTGACAATCAGAATTTATATGTCCTAATTGGCCACAAAGACCACATGGATTACAAGATGACATATTTATTGCTGCAATACTAAGATTGTCTAATTTTTTATTCAAAATAGCAAGCTAAGCAGATAAAGCTGAAAAAGAATCTAGATGATGCATTTCTCTTCAATCAACTCGGTCATTATTCCATTGGTAGTTATTCGATACCATCTCTTCCACTAGATCATAGGCTTCCTCTAGAGTTTTCCTCATGATCGTGCCTCCTACAGCTGCATCAATAATGGAGCGATTTGGAGTAATACCATTATAAAAAGTTTGAATTTGATGCCAAACTGGTATTCCATGGTGAGAACACTTGCTAAGCATCTCTTTAAATCATTCCCATGCCTCATACAAAGATTCCCTCTCTAGTTGAACAAAAGTAGTGATATCATTGATCAGTTTTTCTGTTTTAGAGGGAGGAAAATACTTAGCACAAAATTTGGATTTAGCACATAATGAGAATGGGAAAAACCTAAGCCTAATAGGATCATCATTTGGCAACCCACTAAACTAAATACTCGTTTGGATCATTTTGATGATCGCAGGCTAGATCTTGAAATTATTGGCTTGGATTGTTGGTTTGCAAATGCTAGAAGTAGCCCCATCAATTGTTGGATAGGCATAGTCAAAAAGGGTTCGATTTGCTTTGACCGCCATCTGTTCTTCTTTTGGTTCACCCTTTTCAACCGTTTCTCTTTCTTTACTTTTCTCATCTCTTTGCAGTATGCGGAGGGTTCTCTCTCTCTCAGGATCAAATTCTGCAAGCTCTTCTCCTCTTGTGCGTGTCATATACTAAGCAAGAATTTGAATAAATAATGATAAAAGAAAAAAATCCAAATTAACCAAGGTTAACAAGTTCTAATATAATTTTAGGATTAAATCGCCGGCAGCGGCGCCAAAAACTTGATAGCTATAATTATATAACCCTAACAAGTGCACTAGTTATCAAGTAGTATAAAGATATTGTTCCCACGAGGATTTAACAAAATAAGTATTAGAACTATAGCCTTCCTTAATTATTTGGCAAACCGAATTCTAACAATAGGAACTACTGAAAATATAGAAAAAGAAAGAATAAAAACAAAGTCAATTAATGACAAAACTTGCAATGATCTAGTTGGAAGCGTTAGGACTATTGGTTCATCTGACCCTTCCAATGGATATCAATTTATTAGATTAACCAAGATAAGTTATTATTTTCATAAGCTGAATTTTTTCCAAATTTATTTAATATTCCCTCTCAGGATATATCAAATCTACCTCTATTAAGTAACCCTTCGATCTCTCGACTATAATTCTCATGATAGAGATGCAGTAAATTCTATGAAAAACCTATGTCATCAGATGAATCATGTATATATATTCCTATATACCATTCAATTCACACTATGAACTATTTAGTCCACTATATGAATTCCTCTCTCGATCCATTCATATTAACCCAATCAATTAAGAGGTGATCAAACTCCTAATCGCATTATGCATAATAACTCAGAGACAATATGAAAATAACAATTTTTGATAAATCATAATAAAAATCAATCCATTGTCATGGTTAGGATTTCCACAGCCTTAGCTATAAATAAATTAATTCATGATAAAGGAAATAAAACAAACAAGGGGTAAGAAAGAACTCATGATGTCGCCCTTGAAGCTGAGATCTATGAGCTTGTCTTCTCCTTGCCGCTGCCTTCCTCTTTTTCTCCTTCTTGCTTTGCTTCCAAGATGGATTGGTTGATGCCTAAAGGTAGTCCCCCCCCCCCCCCTTTATATTGGTCTAGGAGGAGGGGCTCCAAAAAATAGAAAGTCCTAATTAGTTTTGATCTAATCATATTCTATCTCTTATCTAGTAATCTCAATTTTCTTTATCTTTCCAGAATGACATTTGAAATTTAAATGTAATAAGGCTCTTTATTCTTGAATTCGAGTTGGGCTTCTTTAATAAATTGGGCTGCTATAAGGCTTTTCTACGATTTGGGCTTCAGTTGTTAATTGGGCTTCTCTACGGATTGTTTCGACTTTGACCCGATTTTGACCTTGATGTATATCGAATCTATCAAAACCCAAAACATGAAAGTTCTGTATTTATCCCTTATCTTTCCGGTGCATCTTGAATCATCTCAATCGGATTCGATATGTGAGAGTTATTCCTAGATTACTAAACAGTGCCAAAACTGTGCAAAATCATCCGATTAGCCTTGTTTTTCTCCTGACGCCTTTTTGCTTGCCCTGAATAGAAATACAAGAGTAATGAGTCCATTTAAATATTAATTAAGTGTAAAGGAATGAATATTTAGGGATAAAAATATGGTAAATTTTATTCACATCAGATCCCCTCACACTTAAGCTTTGCCCATCCTCGGGCAAGACAAAATAAAAGAACAAACTAACTATCCTATCGATTTTTTTTAAACTTGACTCTCCTTCATCTTTCTTCACAAATATTCTAGGTTAACTATTGCAAACCGTTAAATCAACACAACCAAGTCATACACGACTCTTTCATCAGTCAATCCAACTTTTGCTACTACAAACAGGTAGTAAACTAGGGAAAACATTTTTATCTCCTCTCTCTCTCTCTCTCTCTCTTTTTCTTCTTTTTTCTTTTTCTCTCCTTGGTAAAAGTTAGTGCATTTTATGCTCCATCCCACTTTTAGGATTACTTGGTTAGTTGATGCATTTTATGCTCCATCCTATTATTTGAATTGCTGGCTAGTAGGTGCATTTTATGCTCCATCCTACTATTGAATTAATTGTCTGGAGGTGCATTTTATGCTCCATCCTACCAAAAATATTTATCCTATTTACTTAAACCTGAATTTAGAATCAGCTTAACTGGAAATGGCTTTAGATAGGTCATGTACTTCTTAATTGTACCTCATTACTAGGTCCACAAGAATTTTCCCAAAATATTGTTTCAGTTGATTCTAAAAGAGTTGAGTCTTTTTTATTTTTTTTGAACTGAAATAAAATCCTATACTCTCCCCCCCCCCCACACACTTAGTCTACGTATTGTCTTCAATGTAAGGTAAAAAGAAAATGTGGAAATAACTTAACTATAAAAACAAGAACTGAAAAAAAAGAAAAACAAACTTCCATGTTTTTAATCATAAAACGGACCCTCCATGTCTTGTAGTTGCAACTTCCGATGTTTTCCCCTCTCATCCATAATGGGTGGGTTTAAATCAAGAATAGGGGCCTACACAATAGATGGGAGGAGTTTCGTGTGATCCGGAGGTGTTTCAATGGAAAGTCGCAATTTCAAGGGCTCATGATGTCGCCCTTGAAGCTAAGATCTATGAGCTTGTCCTCTCCTTGCCACCGCCTTCCTCTTTTTCTCCTTTTTTCTTTGCTTCCAAGATGGATTTGTTGATGCCTAAAGCTAGTCCCCCCCCCCCTTTATATAGGTCTAGGAGGAGGGGCTCCCACTAATAGAAAGTCCTAATTAGTTTTGATCTAATCCTATCCTATCTCTTATCTAGTAATCTCAATCTTCTTTATCTTTTAAGAATGACATTTGAAATTTAAATCTGATAAGACTCTTTATTCTTGAATTCGAGTTGGGTTTTTTAATAAATTGGGCTGCTACAAGGCTTTTCTGCGAATTGGGCATCAGTTGTGGGCTGGGCGTCTCTACGAATTTGCTTCGAATTTGGGCCTGATTTTGACCTCGATGTAGATCGAATCTTTCAAAACCCAAAAAATGAATGTTATGTATTTCTCCCTTGCTTTCAGGTGCATCTTGAATCATCTCAATCAGAGTCTGGATGTGAGAGTTATGCCCAGATTACTGAATGGTGCTAAAAATGTGCAAAATCATCCGATTAGCCTTGTTTTTCTCTTGACACCTTCTTGTTTGCCCTAAATCGAAATACAAGAGTAATGAGTCCATTTAAGTGTTCATTAAGTGTAAAAGAATGAATATTTAGTGATCAAAATATGGTAATTTTTATTCACATCAACAACCCTGAAAAAGGGACTCGTGATATAGTTAGTCCCATGTGCCTGTGGCATTATCGACTTGGCCATATCAGTATTGACCGAATCACAAGGCTGGTAAAGGATGGTCCTTTAGATTTTCTAACAGTAGAAGATCTACCCACTTGTGAGCCTTGCCTCCGAGGTAAGATGATAAAATGGACATTTAATGGTAAGCCTGAAAGATGTACAGGCATGCTTGACATTATATATACTGATGTATGTGGTCCCCTGAGTGTTAGGACTCGTAACCAACATGTGTATTTCATCACCTTTATTGATGATTATTCTCAGTATGGTTACGTGTACCTAATGAGACATAAGTCTGAATCCTTTGAAAAGTTCAAAGACTTCAGACAAGAAGTCGAGAAACAGTTAGGGAGAGAAATTAAGGCCCTTCGATCAGATTGAAGTGGCGAGTATCTCTCTAACAAATTCAGGGACTACTTGAAGGCCATTAGGATAATATCACAGTTAGCTCCTCCTACTACACCACAGCATAATGGTGTTTTAGAGAGGAGGAATAAGACCTTGTTAGACATGGTCCAATCACTTCTCATGCGCTCAGAATTACCCACATCCTTTTGGGGATATGCATTAGAAACTGCTATCTACGTGCTGAATCGGGTTCCAATCAAATCGGTTTCGAAAACTCCATATGAACTTTGGACTGGAAAGAGACCAAGTGTCAGACACTTGAAGATTTGGGTTGTCCTGCGCACGTTAAAAGAATGAGTGCGGACAAGTTGGAATCCAAGACCAGCCACTGCCTATTTGTAGGCTATCCAAAGGATTCAGTGGGTTATCTATTCTATGACCCAAGTGAGCAGAAAGCGTTCTATAGTCAAAATGCCCAGCTCTTAGAGACTGATTACTTCCTGGACACCCATTGTCAGGAAATAGTTTTTGATGAGGAGAACTCAGGAGCAGTGGGAGATGTCCCACAAGTTCCAGGTAGTGACCAACCTAGAAGATCCACCTAGGTATCCAGGACACCAGTCCGTTATGGTTATGACTAGGATAGTTATCTGGTGGAAGCCTTGACTAGTGAGGAGGATCCCATGACTTATGCGGAAGCTATGTTGGACATAGATTCCTAGAAGTGGGTGGAGGCCATGAGAGCCAAGATGGACTCAATGGAGGCCAATGGAGTCTGGACTCTAGTAGATCCGCCCTTCGAGGTAAAAGTAATTGGTTGCAAATGGATCTATAAGAGGAAGAAGGGCCCCAATGGCAAGATTGAGACCTACAAAGCTTGTTTGGTGGCGAAAGGGTATACTCAGAAAGAGGGCATCGACTATGAGGAAACCTTTTTCACCCTGGCCATGCTTAAATCCATTAGGATCCTGCTAGCTGTAGCAGCATACCATAACTATGAGATTTGGCAAATGGATGTCAAAACCACGTTCCTGAATGGAGATCTTAGTGAAGATATCTACATGCAGCAGCCGTAAGGCTTCATTGTTGCTAGTCAGGAACACATGGTATGTAAACTTAATAGATCCATATATGGACTTAAGCAAGCTTCTAGGAATAGGAACATCTATTTTGACTCTGTCGTCAAATCGTTTGACTTTTAGTAGAATCCGGATAAGCCCTATGTTTATAGGAAGTCCAATGGGGATAAGGTCACCTTCTTGGTGTTATATGTGGACGATATCCTACTCATTGGGAATGACGTAGGAATGTTGACTTCGGTCAAGGTGTGGCTTTTGCAACAATTCTCCATGAAAGATCTTGTAGAAGCCTCCTATATATTGGGTCTTCAACTCTATAGAGATAGATTGAAGCAGATAATAGGATTATCCTAAGCTGCTTACATAGACAAAATTGTCAAAAGGTACAACATGGAGAACTCCAAGAAAGGAAACATTCCTTTCAGGCATGGAGTCACTCTCTCCAAGAAGATGCCTCCCAAGACTTTTGAGGAGATTGAGGGCATGAAAGACATTCCCTATGTTTCAGCCATAGGGAGCATCATGTATGCCATACTGTGCACTCTCCCTGACATTGCTTAGGCGGTGAGTGTAGTAAGTAGGTTCCAGGCCAACCCAGGGCAGGAGCATTGGACTGCTGTGAAGAACATACTCAAATACCTTCGAAGGACAAAAGAGTTTTGTTTGGTATTCGATGGTAGTTCACTATGAATTCAAGGGTATACTGATGCCGATTTCTAGTTGGATCTAGATGATAGAAAGTCTACATCTGGGTATGTTTTCATGATAGGATCGTGTTCTATTTGCTGGAAAAGCAATAAACAGGGGTCCACAGCAGACTCCATGACTAAAGTCGAGTACAATGCTGCAAGTGAAGCTGCCAAAGAAGCCGTGTGGATGGAAAAGTTCATTCACGAATTAGGAGTGGTTCCATCCAGCACATCACTCATTCCGTTGTTGTGTAACAACAATGGAGCGATCGCCCAGGCTAAGGAGCCTCAAGCACACTTGAAGTCAAAGCACATCAAGAGAAGTACCATGTACTATAGGATATTATTGGCAGAGGGGACGTCCTAATTCAGAGGGTAGCATCAACGGTTAATGTGGCAGACCCATTGACTAAGCCACTCACACTGAAAGAGTCTGAGAAACATGTGGAAAGCATGGGACTCTAACTTGTACCAGATTGGACCTAAGTGCAAGTGGGAGCTGTTAGATAGTTTTGTATGCCCTTAGCTCCAACCAATTTTATGTACTTTAGACATTTAGTACAAATTAATAAAGTGCATGTTTGATTCATGTTGTGCGGTATGTTTCTGTGTAAGATCCTTAAACTGGACACTTAATGAGACTTGTGTTAGTTTAGAATGTTCACAGCCATTAGATAAGTCTGGGGAGATTTATCCTGCCAAGGCTGACACTGGTGTGCTGCCAATTGTTGGGGTGCTCTGTCTCAGCCGCCAGGGTGAGACCCAAGGTGCATGTAGTGTAGGATTACTTGAATCTTTGAACCGGACTAGATTTCTAGTATTGCCCTGGACCTTGGAGATTGATGGGCAAAACTGGAAAGTTACAATTGACCCTTAGACTCGATTATGATACTGCACTAGGTGTCGGATTGGGCTGTCTTTGATATGCTAATCACTGAGATCCTTAGTGGGAGTCAAAACCTGGGTATGTTGGGACAGTTTGAGAATTCATCTGAGTTGGTGATCATAGTGACAGGATCATCCCCTTTGTTAGACAAAGGTAATGATCGGGGATGCACTCTCTCTGATGGAAACCAAACTGCCGGCAGTTGATTTCAATTGTTTGAATTTTGTTTTGCAAAATTTATATATATATATATATATACAATTTCAAAATGTTTGCAAATGTTTTTAATTCCTGGGATCCATGTGAGCAGAGAGTGCAGCACTGTTCCTTGTAGCCGAGGGAGAGGTCCTCTCTTGTCGAGCAGTGTTTGATCATTATGGGCTGAGAGGTTAAGTGTAAGGCCATTTAGGGTTATACTTGATGGGCTAATCTTGCATCTGCCCATAGTCCCTAGGTTTTTATAAGATGGCTTGGCGTAGGGACCACTTAGTGTAAGTGTTGGGCCCATAGAGTCCATGTAATGGGCTCAAGGGTTTCACTAGGTCTTCTAGTGAATTCGGCTAGGCCTTGTAACAGAGGTTGGGCCGAACCCATGTGGCTGATGTGTAGATCAATGATTGGGTCCCACACCATACAAAGAAGCCCAACTAGGTAGCAGTTTGGAAGCCTATTGAGCACTTGATACATATTGGGCCTAAAGCCCATTTCGATCTGGGCTGATTTGATCAGTCACTTAAAGGGGTGGATCTGAGATTAGGTCAAGCCAAAAGGATTGGGTCTTAACCCTATCCACTCATGGAGACAAATTCAAATTAAGATTTGAATACTGTAACCTCTTGATAAGATCAAGAGTGTGCTGATCTAATCTATAGATAGGATTAAGAAGACTCTTATCCAAATATAGGTTTGGATTAGGATAACTCCTAATGGGATTAGAAGGTTTCTTAATCACTAAGAAAGAAAGAGGAGAAACCCTAATTGAAATTACAAGAATTTGAACCTTAAGGGAATTCGCAGAGAACACTGCAAACTAGAGATTGGATCTCAGAGAAGCCCTAGAGAGGAGAAAGCAGTTCGCTACCTTCTTCTCTAGTCTTCTCCTCCAGTAGCCGCCGCCATCTACTACTAGTTTGACATCTTTGTGAGGGAAAAGATCAAGAAAGCTTCTTGATATCAGTCTTTGCAAGACTGATCATGTGTAGTGCTATTGCTTCCATCAAGTTCTTCAGAAGGACCTGGTTCGTGGGACGAACATTGCTAGTTCTGCTCCATCATCACTGTGTCATTTTCAGTGGAAGCGGTTCTTGAAAGTTTCTTTGGGTGTGAACACCGACATTGGGAGAGACTGTTTCTCCGGATCAGGTATATCCCTTACCTTCTCTTTTGGTTCAGATCTAGTTTGGTTTTGGTTCAAGTTAGATCCTTCAATACTGTATTCTAAATTTAGGGAATGTGATTCCCAGTTGAAAGAAAGGTAAGAACTTTTTGAAATTTTCCCTCCCATTCCGCACACTTTTTGGCATCCATATGATGGATTTTACCATTCTTTCAGTCTCTACTAGCCTCCTTGTCACTCCCCTTTTCCTTCTAGGTTGATGTTTCCCTTACTGCAATCTACTTTATTAACCAACTTCTGACCAGCACATTAACTAGGAAGTCTCCCTACAAGGTTCTCCTTATCTCTCCTCCAAACTATAGATTGCTCGAAGTCTTTGGGTGTGCTTGCTATCTGATGCTTCGACCATATAATTGGCACAAATTTGATTACCACTCGAAGCAATGCATTTACAAGCACAAAGGTTACTGGTGCCTACATCCCTCCACTGGACAAGAATATGTTTCATGACATGTGATCTTTGATGAACACTTGTTTTTGGGGATAACACTAGTTACTTCATATTTTTCAACCTCGTCGACTGGAGTATATCTGTACCCACCTAGTTCATCCAAATCTGGTCCTGACACCAATGAATCCGTGGCACCTCCATCACCACCTCCGGTAGGTTCATCTATTTAGTAGATGTTGACAAGTTCTTCCTCATCAGCGTCCGACCAGTCTAGTCTGGCATTATCACTAGATGCCTCATCTTCTCTAGAGGTTGGTCCACGCGAGATGTGTCCCTTACAAGATGTTCTTCGTGATGTGCCCACTCTCCCACCTCCAGCATCTGATAACCATAATCGGTAACACTCTATGGTTACTCAGTCCATGGATGTCTCCTTGCCGCCCCACACTCATCTTACTACCAGGTATCCCTTGCCTCAGTCCTTACTAGCCCAACTACATGATGATGATGTGGAACCTTCCAGCTTTTCCAAAGTCACAGAATCGACTCATTGGCATGATGCTATGACCAAAGAGTTTAATGCTCTTATTAACAATGGTACTTGGAGTCTTGTGCCATGTTCTTCAGATATGCACGTGGTCAGTACAAAATGGATCTATAAAATTAAAAGAAAGGCTGATGGTACTATTGACTGCTACAAAGCTTGTCTTGTCAAGCAAGGCTTAACTCAAGTTCCCAGTGCCGATTCCATCGTACCTTCAATTCGGTAGGGAAACCAGTAATCATCCATACCATTCTCTACTTGGCAGCTTCTCAGAACTAGTGTATTCATTAGATTGATTTTGACAATGCTTTCCTCAACGATGAACTTCAAGAAGACATCTATGTCAGACAACCAAGGGCTTCGAGGATCCTTACAAACCCGATCATGTTTTCAAACTAGCTTGGTATTCTCGACTGACCAATCAGCTAGTCCAGATGGGTTTCTGGTCATCTGCAACCGATACCTCCTTATTTGTCTACTGTTTGAACTCCATCACACTTTATCTGCTGATTTATGTGCATGATGTTCTACTCATCAGGAATTCCAAAGCCACCATTAGTAGTTGTATTAAGGAACTCTCACATCATTTTCTCTCAAAGATCTCGGGCCTGCTAAGTTCTTCCTTGGTATTGAGTTTGTTCGTCACTCTCATGGTATTACTCTCAACCAGCATTGCTACATCTGTGATCTGATCCAATGTGCCCACATGAATATAGATAAACCCATCTCCTCTCCTATGGCAGCCAGTACCAAGCTCTCCAAATACAGCGGTCACACTCTCTCTAATCACACCAAGTACAAAAGCATCGCCGGTGCATTACAATATGTAGCCATTACATGATCAGATATCTCTTTTGCAGCTATCAAGTTTCTTAGTTCCTTGAATCTATAACTGATGAACATTGGGGGGCTGTTAAAAAGGACTACGTTATCTTAAAAACACCATCATGCATGGGCTATGTTTATTTCAAGGATCATCCTCTCTCTCCCTTCATGCTTATTCTAACGTTGACTGGGCCGGCTGTCCCGATGATCGGCACTCTACAAGAGGTTTTGCAATATACTTGGGTCAAAATTTGATAGCATGGAGCTCATGTAAGCAAGACAAAGTTGCCTATTCTAGTATAGAATCAAAGTTTCGTTCATGTGCAACAGCAACAACTAAGGTGATTCTCTCTTCGTTATCTTGGTAGTCCTCTTTGCACCTCCCACTATCTGGTGTTGTAATATTGGTGTGACCTACCTTTCAACAAATCCAATTTTTCGAGCACGAACTCGTCATGTCGAGGTTGATTTCCATTTTCTACATGACTTCGTTCTTGCTTGACGACTATGCATTCAGTTTATCTCATCAGGAGACTAGGTTGCTGACAAATTGACTAAGCCCCTTAGTGGTGGTTGTTTTCTCTCTCTCCGTAACAAGATTTATTCCCTTGATGCACATGGCATTTGAGGGGGCGTTTTGAAGAGAAGTCTCTCAACGTACGTGTACTATTGAAGCTTACCCAGATCGGTGGACTCTCCCAATTGGATAACAATTATCCTACTTTCATCTGACTTATCTCTTATCCTTGTAATCCATCTGCGGTGGACTCCTTGTACATGTACGATTTATTACATTATAAATACAGCATGGATGATGGACTCAACCATCGACCTACATCCTTATCAAATCTCTATTTATTTAACTTGTGCATGGTCATAGGTATTGGCAATATCAAAACTATGGATTTTCCTGATAAAATTTATCTTGTTTATTCTTGGGCCGTGAACCATTGGCTCCACCAAGAAATCATACAAGATTGTCTTGGGTATGCCTTTTGGTCGCTTCCAATTTCCTAATCTTACAACTCTCTCAAACAAGCTCTACTTCATCAGTTCCTGCTTCAACGCGACAACTGGGATCTGATTCTTTAACTCAAAAATGCAAGCAACATAGTATATGTTTTGCATCGATGCTGTAATTGCAGCACCATTTTCTCAGAAAATGGTGCCTTTATTTTTGTTTGGAATGGTTGCTACTAGGTAGGACATTTCTTTGAGCAAATTTTTCTGTTTGGTACTAATGCTTCAGGAAACATTTTTAGCACTGGTACCCATTATTCATTGCCACATCACTGCCCTATTGGCAAAAACGAGCTGCAGCTCCAGGATGCTCCAAGCCATGACTTCCCGATTTCTGAGGCGTGGCTTGGAGTACCATTTTTTATGGAAAAATGGTTCCAAACAAATGCCCATCTCCTGGAGCACCATTTTTTTCCGATGTGGCACTGATGTAGCACCGTTGCTCCTGGAAATGGCAACGATGCCAAACAGCCGCGTAGTAGCTAAGCTGCTCCACTCAAATATGATCAAAGAATGGGTGCTCCCTTAGATCAACCAACAAGAACAAGGATAGTTATAGCATAAGCCTTGCACGATCATTTTCTGCATCAAGTCATTGTCCTATCTACTAGAGATCCCACCACGCCCAAATCTTCATCTTTACAATCATCTACTAGTGTCAGCCCGTGCGGTGCACGGAATTTTTTAAGTGAAAGCTAAACAATATAAACATACAAGAGTATACAATTATTTTATATTTTTAACTTTTTAAATAATTAATAATTATTTATATTTTAAATAAATAATTTTTAATAATTAATGAAACTGGCCAACCCAACCAACTCAACTCGACTTGGTCAGTTTTCTAGTATTTTCAGTCAGCTTTGGATTAGTTTCACTTTCACATTTGTAAACCAACCAAAATTGAACAACCTGACCGTAGATATATATTAATATTTTATATTTCAAATATAGTTTTTTTAATATGGAAAAGTAGGAAAATTCCCATATTTCTTAGTCTATAATATTTTATAACATAAATTAAATTTTTATATTTATTTTTTAATAGTACCACCATAATTTTTTAATTTAAGTTTTAAATCTTTTGAACCAACTGACCAAATCGAAAATCAACTCAAACTGATACAACCCAAGTTGGTCGATTTTCACTAATGGTCATTCAGTTTTGGGTGACCAACTCCCAACCTGACCAGGTCGATTTGGTTGGCCAAATAGCCTATAATCGAACCAAACCAACCCTTGAGCACTCCTAATTTCAGCTAAATTAATGGTCTAACCTATAATAAATAATAATAGTTTAATCTCCAATAGTTACTAACATTTATAGTGAAAATACACAATTATTGAAAATATATTGAAAATGAAAATACAATAAATAATAAAAATATATTAAATTAGTGAATAAATAGTGTAATCTCAAGTAATAGTTTGATATCTAATAAATAGTAATCAATAAATTATAAATAAATTAAATTAAAGAGCTAAATAACAGTAGTTTAATCTCCAATAGTTATTGAAAATTTTCTGGTAAATAACAAAACAAAAATTAGATTTATACATAATTATTGAAAATATATTTATTACAAAAATAATAAATTTTTAGTGAAAATAAAATAAATATTAATTATAGTATACATAAATATTGATTAAGATTTTAAAACTATTATTAATAAATATTAATTATTTTGAACATTATTCTCTAGAATTATTAATTAATATAATTGAAATTACTTATCTACAATATTATATAGTTATTTAAACAATAATATTATTTAAATTTTAAAATATTAATTATTTATTGAATTTAATTATCCATAAAATTATAATTTATACTATTATTACATAATTTCGTTATTTTAAAGATTTTAAATCTAGTTATGTTAAATATTTCGTTGTTTAAAATATTTAGTTATTTAAATATTTAAATAATATATAAAATATCCATTTTTATTATTTGAATTTTATTTATTTTAATGTTATTATATAATATTAAATATTTTGTTATATAAATATTTATCTATTTTTAATATTTTTTATTTAATATGTTTAGTTATTGTAATATTTAAATAATATTTTATTTTTTAATGTTACATTTTTGTTTTTGAATAATATTTAAATTGAATAATATAGAAAATCATAATTTATATTGTTAGTACATAATTTCGTGTTTAATTTTGTAAAAATATGAAATTATTAATAATATGAATATTATTAAATCTATCGTAATTTTTTGTGTTTTTAATGAATATTTTAGTTATTATATTATTTTGTTAGAATATTTAAATAATTATTAATTTATTTAATTCAAACT
This sequence comes from Nelumbo lutea, assembly GCF_056320005.1. Taxonomy (NCBI): domain Eukaryota; kingdom Viridiplantae; phylum Streptophyta; class Magnoliopsida; order Proteales; family Nelumbonaceae; genus Nelumbo; species Nelumbo lutea. The sequence continues at coordinate 84,023,606 of NC_142686.1, read as the reverse complement.
TTCTTTAGATAGATATAGATAAAATGTGGGGGAGAGGATAAATAGGAATTAGGGATAACTTAGTAGAGATACTATCTAGTAAATTAGAGATAATTTAATCAAGAGAAAGTGGGGGATAGTGGGGGAGGTGGTTTAGGGGAAATTTTAGGAGTGGAAATTATTTAGGTTATTGGGAACATGAGAGAGAGAGAGAGAGAGAGAGAGAGAGAGAGAGAGAGAGAGAGAGATTTTAGGTAATTTTTTATGGGGAAGGACAACATCTCATTGGTTATTTAAAAGATGACATAGAATAAAAAAATAAAAAATTCAAAAAAAGGAGAAATTTCCTATATTGTTTAAGGACCATGGCTTCATCAGCCTCTTCTTCAGCTCCACTACTTGTCATGAGATGATCCCAACAATGACATACAACCTTGCAAGCCTACTGGTCCTTGAATAATCTACTAGAAAATGGGTGGATAATTGGCATTATTAGATCTGCCATTGGCTTATGAAGAGCTTTTAGGTCGGAAGCTGATCTGCATTAGGTGAGTGAAGCTCTTAAGCTTGTTCTTTCTGAGGGTCGCATGATTAAAATTAAAAACATACAAGTATGGAGATGTTCCTAATACATGCTACAAAGGCTTTTGGAGCCACCACTTTAATAGATTCAGCATTAGTTGAGAAACAGAGATCAAAGAAAGAGAGAAGAAGAGAAATGGTTTAGATTTCTCAAGAGAAGGGCACTTGGATGGTTGATAAATAAATTATGAGACCTAAATGACATTTTTGTCTTTTTATGTGCCAATTAACATCTGGTTAATTGTAGGTACTAAGTTGGCATGTTTTGGGAGTTTATGTAATAGATTGACACGTTTTGAAATTCGGGGACCAAAGTGAGACTGGGCCCAAAGTACGGGGTACTAATATGCAATTTTCCCTAGAATTTATTTCACCCCATATTAATAAAATTAGAAATTGTATTATGTATATTAGAACTTCAGAATTAGAAAAGAATTTAAAAATTTTTGTCACCTATATGGAAAAAGAATATAAAAGATTTGTAGTAGATGTACAACATTGGTAGAATTCAACATATTCTCTATTAGAAAATTGTTTATCATATAAAAATCTTTTAACAAGCTTTTATAATGAAAAAATGACAAATGATTATCATACTTCAAGTGTATAAAAGATTTTATGCATATTCATGTGTATTACCCTATTTCATTTGTATAAAAGATTTTTTACAAACCTTCTATGGTGCAACTAATTTATTTTTAGGAGTTTATTATTCTATTTCATGTGTATTAGTTAATAGATTATTTATAATTAGTGATACTTTTTTAAATATAGAGTCATTCCACAATATCAAGAAATTGTTAAATTATGGAAAAAAATTTAATAATATCAGGAAAATATTTCTCTTTTATATTGTTTATCTACAATTTTGATTCTAGAATTAAAAAAAAGGAGTAGATGTTTTACTCGATCTTTATCATATAAATATGATAACTCAAATTGGAACAAAAAAGATGAAGTTAATGCTTTATTATTTCAAATGCATGAATCTCAAAGTTAAGGTTTTATAGGCAACAATCAACTTCCACCTCTTCATCAAGTTCGTAAATAAATGAGTTCTAGACATGGTGGAGAGAAAGTGAAAAAAAAAATATCTAGTTCTTTATATCCCTCCAGTGCCAATAGTTGCATTAGAGTCTTGTTTTTCTACAAATAAATGAGTTCTAGACAAGAATATGAGCAACTTGAATGATTATTCTTTGGAGGTGTGCATCATTAGCTAAGATGTAGAAGACAAACTACAAGACAAAGAAGGACATGATACCTCAATTGATAGTTCACCAAATGTAAATGATGGAGGTGGAACTTGAAAAAGTGTTGTGAGCTCTGGGAAACTCATGGCCAGCTCAAAGAGATGGAGTCGCCACCCATTTTTTTAGAGGAAATGGGCCCCCATTTTCGGGTTTGGAAAGATTCGAATTGAGCCTTTGATAGTGACTCCGTCCTTAACTGAGAAGAGCACTTAACCAAGAGATCTTGGGTTTGAAGGATTGGGAGAGGAAAGGTGTTAGGCACTCCTCTCTCTAAGCTATTAGACAGTGTATGCCCTTAGCTCCAATCAGAATGATGTACATTATTACATTTATTGTAAATAAATAAAGTACATATTTGATTCATGTTATTGTGGTGTGTTTCTGTGTAATACCCTTAAACTGGACACATATGAGACTTGTGTTACTTTAGAATATTCACAGCCGTTGGATAGATCTGGGGAGATTTATCCTGCCAAGTTGGTTGGGGTGGCTTGTCTCAGTTGCCAGGATGAGACCTGAGGTATATGCAGTCTGGGTTTTCTTGAAACCCTGAACCGGAGCAGAATTCCAATATTGCCCTGGAACTTGGAGATTGATGGGCAAAACTGGAATGTTACACCTGACCCCTAGACTCGATTATGATACTACACTAGGTGTCGGATTGAGCTGTCTTTGATATGCCAAGTAATGAGATCATTAGAGGGGGTCAAAACCTGGGTATATTGGGATAGTCTGAGAATTCATCTGAGTGGGTGATCATAGTGATAGGATCAACCCCTTTGTCAGACAAAGGTAATGATTAGCTGATGTGTAGATCAATGTTTGGGTCCCATGCCATACAAGGATGCCCAACTGGGCAGCAGTTTGAAGGCTGAATGAGCTCATGGACTTAATGGGTCTAAAGCCCAGATCGAACTGGTTTAATTTGATTAATTAAAGAGGGGCGGTTCTAGGATTTGGATCAGCAGATGGGATAGGGAGTTATCCCTATCCACTCAGAGAGTCCATATCCAAATAATGATTTGGATTAGGAAACTCCTAATTAGATTAGGAGGGCTGATTTTAATATGCAGATAAGATAAGGGTTTATCCTTATCTCTTAAAGAGAGTCCTGATTCAAGTACAGATTTGGATTAGGAAACTCCTAATGAGATTAGGAGATGCTCTCTTTAAGGCTATAAATAGAGGAGGAGGGCGAACCCTACTCTACCCCAACAAGATCTCAGATCCAAGAGAGAAGACAACCCCAATAAGACTGATGCCATTTTCTGCTCTTGCCTCCCTCTATTGTTGTCACCATTGCCAGTTCGTTCTCCACCAGTAGGAGTAATCAAGAAGTATTCTTGATATCAGTTTTTGTAGAAAAACTGATCTGAAGTCGTGCTCTCACACCCTCCATCGAATTCTTGCTGAAGAGTTCGGTTCTTGCTGAAGAACCACTTGTTGATTCTGCTCCACCCTACGCTATGTCATCTTCAATGGGAGTAGTCTCTGGCATTTTCCTTGGGTGTAAACACCTTTATTGGGAGTTATTGTTACTCCGTGTCACGTATATCCCTCTCCTACCTTTTGGATTCAGATCTGGTTTGGTTTAGGGTTCAAGATTGATCCTTGAAATTCTAAAACAGGGAATGTGATTCCCAGATGGGAGAGTGATTTTTTTTGAAATTTCGCCCTACCTTCTTATAGGCCTCGAATTGAACCTTTGATAGAGACTCCATCCTTAACTGAGAAGAGCACTTAACCAAGAGATCTTGGGTTTGAAGGATAGGAAGAGGAATGGTGTTAGGCACTCCTCTCTCCAAGCTACTATAACAGCCCAAAACAGGAGAAGTTCAGGATTGCTCAAAGCACCTGAAATCCAATAAAAATGTTCCCAACTTCACCCAGATTCCTTTTAGGGCAGCCACATAGCACTCCCAGGACTCGAGCTGATCGCTTTCTACAACCCCTACCCCATAATTCATCGGGAACTTCATTTCTAGGTAGTATGTTGATACTATTGCACGTAAGGTGTGCTGGATGGGCCGACCTATGATTGCGTTGTAGGGGGACGGAGTTGCGATCACTAGAAAGGCATGCTTAAATCACACTATGTTCGACCAAGTTCCTACCTTTACTGGTACCGTGATCTGACTAAGGGGTCTGACTTTTTCGCCGCTGAATCCCACCAAGGGTGTGTCTACTGGCTCTAAGTCACTTTCCTTCAATTGTAGCCTATCGAAAGTCCCCTTAAATAGGATATCGGCCGAACTGCCTCAGTCCACTAGAATCTACTTAACTTCAAAATCATTGATGACGAGCTTCACCACAAGAGCATCGTCATGAAGGTATTGTATCCCACACGCATCATCCTCAATGAAATAGATAGGTTCTTTTATCCGAGGTCATTTCAGTGGGTTTTCTACTTCATGCCTTAGTTTTTTGATTGAGGTCTTCCCTATTGCTGTAGTACACCCTGCCAATATGGATCCACTGGTGATCATGTTAACCACTCTACAGATCGGTCTTTCTTTTGGTAGCTACCAAGATGGCTGCTTATTCTGTCTGCTCAATTCTAGAGCGTACCTCCTCTGGTCAACTTGCTAGTCTCCCTGTTGGTCTCCCTATCCTTTCTCTTCATGCAAGATGTAGTTCTTCAGGTATCCACAGTGAACGAGCTCTTCGATTTTATCATAGAGGTTCCGAAAGTTCTCTGTGCTATGGCCATGGTCTCGATGAAAGTGACAGTACACATTCAAGTTTCTAGTTCTTGGGTCTCCCCATAGCCTGGGTGGCCATTTGATGAAGGAGGAGTCCTTAATTGCCATCAGGATCTCTTCTCACTTTGCGTTGAGGTGACTTACTTCTTTTCCTTGGTGACTTGCTCTTCTTCCTTTTGTGTTTGTTGCTGCTCATGCCTTCTTCTCTCTTTCTCTTCTCACCTTGTTGGTTTTTCGATTTCTGATTGAGCTCTTTTTTGGTGCTTATGAATTTCTCAGCTAATGTGAGAAACTCTATTATAGTCTTCAGCTGATTCACTTCAACGTACCACTTGAACTCCTTGTGTGTGACTCCTTTCAGAGCTGTGGTGAGGGATACTACTGGGTCGAGCTCCGATATCTGCAAGCACATTTCATTGAAATATTTGATATAGCTCTGTATCGACTCGCCTTCCCTCTGCACCATGTTCAGAAGTCTCTCTTGTGACTTCAGGCACTTCCTCATAGTGATGAAGTGGGTTGTGAACATGTCCATGAACTATCCCCAACTTGTGATGGAGAAAGCCACACACATACATGTTTCGTCGGCCCCAGCAAGGTGCATCTAAGACTAGAATGCATCTACATGAATGTTGGGGTCGTAATATCAATTGTACTTGTCCAATGAAGGTACCTTGAAATCCTTTGGCATTAGGACCACCAGTAGCTCGGGTGACAGGGGGATGGCCGGCTCAATAAAGTTGGAGCCGCCTGTGTAGCCACCGAGCTTACTTCTTCCCTTTCCTTGCTTTGTTCCAACGGTTGGCTATTCTTTGTTGGCAAGCTATTCCTGGCTGAAGCTCGGCGAGTCTTGCGATACCGTCGTTGTTGCTTCTTTGCTGGCTCAACATTGGGGTTGTTGACTTTTGTATGGTCAGGAACCTCAATGCTCTCGCTCCCGAACACTGTCGCTAGGTGGATCAGGGTTCCTTCTTGCTGCTTCTTCTTGGTCTCGAAACTAGTGTTAGCAGTTGCAAAGTTCCGAGGGGTCTCATCTTGAGCCCACAACTCGGGCCCCATGAAGATGATCATCGAGTCATGATCCATAGTTCTCCTGCCACGAAAGTTGCTACTTGATGAAGGACGATTTGGCCCGACCTAGTAAAAAGGGGACACGTGGACACGACCTGACTAAGATGACAACTCAGCCTGACATGCCTAGTCCGTAACAAATCGAGCTCGGATATTCAACCACCTCGGGATAAGGTCACCCCGGGACGAGATCACCTCGGTACAAGATCACAACAGGATCACCTCGACCCCAAGGAATTCGGCATTCAATCTAGTTCAGAAATAAAAAGCATCAGTTCGGGGATACCGACTCAGACCACTACGTGATGATCCCGGATATCCCTCCAACAGATTCCGAACCTCATGAGATCATGCCGCGTAACGGAAAGCCTTATCTCTTCCCCGCCCGGTTTGGGCGGAATTGATAAACCTTATCAGTTGATAACGTTATCCCCCAATTAAAGCAAAAACGGATCCCATCATGACGAAGATCCTGGAACCGATCTGCAAAACCCATGAGAAATCAACTATATAAAGGCTCCAACCCTGATGGCTCAAGGTACGTGTGATTTCTCTACTCTCTAGCTCTCTAGCTCTCTACATTCAAAGCTATTTCAGCTCGCAAACAACTTACTAACTTAAGCATCAGAGCGACCTCGTAGGGCTAGCCACCATGGGTTCTCATCTTATTTTGCAGATTTACCTAGCTCGCCATCTGACTGGAAGCCAGATCATCCTCCAGCAGGGAGCAGTCAGATCACGCTACATCAATTGGCGCATATGTGGGAACCGCTACAAAAAGCCTTCTCCACACTCAACAACTCATCTGAAATCAATGGCATCCTCCAGTCATGTCAGACAGAGCACTAAAATGAATGTCTCTGGGGGGCAACCGCAACTTCCATCAGTCTGCACTGGTCAGTTCACCATACCGCTCACTGCGGCTGGGGTTTCAACACTGACCATGCCTCAAGCTTCTACACAAGTAAACGCACCACTCCCTCCGGTAGTTGGCGCGGCCTTTGTTGAACCATCTGTGGTTCCCCTGGATTCAAGCAATCCTAGTTTGATGACTTGGTACACTGTGTGTGGGCAATCCAGGTCCAAATGCAGCAAGTCCAACAATTCTAGCAATACCAGCAACAGATGTTCTACCAGTTCTACTAGCAACAGTTCCCTCCACTACCGCAAAGCCAACATTCGGTTCCACCTCGGCACCCAACATCTCAACAGAACCGACCTCCTGTGCATGACATCACTCGATCTCCCCAATGAGGCCAGGAGACTTCATAGGTCCTAGTCCCTCCTAGGAGCCAAGCCTCACCTCGTGGAAGGAGAGATGAACACACCAGTCCGCTAGCTTTGCAAGACAACCTTGGAAACAGGTCCAGAGACATTTAGTCCGCCAGAGCCATTCTTCCTCGGCATTTGCATCAAGAAAGTGGTTCGCTCACAGGTAACCAGTTTGGGGTTCTGGCCACAAACTCAAGGCAAGGCCCTTCCATCCATGGCAGCCAGCCTCAACATCTAGGGAACCAAGAGCTACCTCACAATAGAACAGTACCAGACTACACAGAGGTGAGCAGCACCAATGCAGAGCCGATGAAGAAGTAACAACGAAAGCATTGGAAAGCACGCTGAACTTCAGCTCAGAACAGTCAGCTCACAAGGCCAAACCAGTAGGAACAAGTAAAAGGTAAAGAGGAGGCAAGCTCAGTAGCCACAAAGATAGCTCCTCTCCTCTCCGGGTCATCCCCTCTGTCCTCCAATCTATTGGCGACTCCGAATCCCAAGGACTTCAAAATGCCTCCCCTCAACAAGTATGATGGATCTTTTGATCCTAACAACCACATAGACTCCTTTCAGTCCCAAATGCACCTAACTGGGGCTGACGAGTCCTGCATGTGCATGGCTTTCTCCACCACATTCAAAGGAGTAGCTCGCGCATGGTACTGGAACCTCACGCCAAGAACAATCAAGAGTTGGGCACAATTCGTGGAGTTGTTCACCTCGCACTTCACCACTAGCAAGAAGTGCCTGAGGTCCCAAGAAAGCCTCCTCAATGTAGTTCAAAGAAAAGGGGAGTTGATCAGAAGCTACATCAAGTGCTTCAACGACAAATGCCTGTAGATCCCCGACCTAGACCCAGCAGTGAGACTCACAGCAACAAAGAAGGGCATAACTCATAGGGAATTCAAGTGGCATGTGGTAGCCAACAAGTCAAAATATTCCATAGAATTCCTGAAGCTCGCTGACCAGTTCATCGGGACCAAGGAATTGATGAATCAAAGGACCGATAATCCAGCAAAAAAGAGAAAAAGAGGTGACAAACAAGTAATGACGAGAACAAGAGAGAAAGAGTAAGTCCTCGACCAGGGGAGGAAACAAGTCTGGGAGCTGATCTTTTTTGCAATCTCGCAAGTCAGGTCAGCGTTCTAGAACTCCACCTGTTGAAAGGATGAGCTATACACCCCTCAACGTGAAGTGAGGAGAAATCCTAATGGCAATCAAAGACTCCTCCTATGTAAAGTGGCCACCTCAGTTGAGGGGAGATCCTGCCACTGGGAACATAAATGTTTACTGTCACTTTCATAAAGACCACATACATAGTAAAAAGAATTGTAGGAACCTTCGCGATGAGATTGAGGAGCTCATCCATCGCGGGTATCTAAAAAGTTTTCTACAAAGAGAAGAAAGAAAAGAAGTAGATCGGAAAACAGACCAACAGGGGGACCAGAGGAGAAATGCTCCTGAGTCCAGTAGAAGACAGAGTGAGCAGCCACCATGGCAGTTATCCGAAGAAAGGCCAACCCGCGGAGTAATCAACATGATTACTGGCAGGTCCATCATCACAGGCTATACTCCGGCAGTAGGTCAAACTTCAGTTTGCGAATTAGAAAATGAGGAGCAGAACCCGCCGAAGTGACCCAGACTTCAAGACCCTATCTACTTCATGGAGGACGATGCGTGCGGGATCCAATATCCTGATGATGACGCCCTAGTGATAAAGCTGAGGATACATGATTTCGAAGTCAAGAGTATCCTAGTGGACTCGGGTAGCTCGGCCGACATTCTGTTCAAAGATGCCTTCGACAAGCTGCAGCTCCAAACAAGCGATCTAAAGCCAATGGATAATCCCCTGGTAGGCTTCAACGGTGAGGAGGTCAAACCTCTAGGGCGAGTCTCATTACCCGTAGAGGTCAACACGTAGCCAAATTTTGTAAGGTTTGATGAACTTACAATTTATCTATAATTTTTGAGGACTTTAGCATGGATTTTTATGCCGGTTTTATTAATTTTTGCCTTAATTTAGCTTAATGCTAAGAATAAGTTCAGGGATAATCAATTCAAGAAAAGGAAGGAAAAAGGCAAGAAAAGAATGTTCAAAAAGACCAATTTCAGTCCAGCCCGGTCGTGGAAGCAAGAGAGAGCACTTCGGCCCAAAAAGAGCAAGTGAATTCCTTGAGAAAACCCCAGAAAATAAAGCCTAGCTATGAGGAGAATTCGGCCCAGCAAGGAAGGCCCATTTTTAGCCCAAATAACAGCCTAGAGTGTAGCCCACATGAGCTCAAAAGCAAGCTAAGTTGTAGCCCAAATAGCAGCCCAAAGGGAGCTAGGGGCGGCAACTTCTAGGAGTTTCTTGAAGAGAAGGAGGGAGCACTCTAGAAGGTTCATGAGGGGTGTAATACACCCCATTCTAGAGGCTTCAAGAAGGGGCAAGAGCCCCTTGAAAAACTATATAAGGAGGCCTCTAGGAGGGGAGAAAGTTGTTCAATTGCTTGAGAGAAAGGCTCTCCCACTCTTAGAGGTTCAGCCACCTTGAGAGAAGAGAAGAGAAGAAGGCTAGGCGCAAGGAAGAAGAAGAAGAAGGGCTGAAGGAAGTTCAAGACAAGCAAGCTAGAAGAAGAAGGTGAGTTCGAATTGAGGGATTGTGATTCAAAGATTTTTTGTAATAAATCATTTGTAGTTTCATTCTCTTTTGATTTGAATTCAGTTTCTTAGTTATATGTTCTTTCTTCTTTCTCCTTGTTTCCATTCTTCCTTGATGTATTTCAGCTTGTAAAATTTCAGTTCAGCAATCTAATTCTTTTTGATTCATTCAAATGATCATGCATTGTACTTGAAGTTTCTTGAATAAGGGTGTGATTGCAGATCAATTCGGCCAACTAACCTTCAAAACTCAGATCTGAATTCTCAGATCTGAGATTGCAAGATCTGAATTGCTTGAAAGAGAATTCAGATCTGCAAATTTCAGATTGGGCGAATTAATCTACAGCTTGGAATTCCTAGAGTGCTTGAGAGAGACTCTAGGAATTCAGATCTACTATTCAAGAACTGAATTGAGTGCAAGGTTAGAGATAACTTGCACAATTCAGTTGGTGATCAATTCAGATTTGAATTGATGCCTTAGAAGTGTTTGAAGAAATGCATGCATGGGGATTAGATTCTTGCTAGAGATAGAAGAACCGTCACTCATGCATAGGATGAACATGCGCTTGAGAGAGGCTGTTCATGACCTTGGGGTTTTACCAAACCAAGGCTCAATCATGATTCATTCGAATGATCCAAATTGATAGATTGCTGAATTCTGAGATTGACATTTACTGCTTACTCTTCTAACCTGAATTGAAGGCAATTGGACCAATGATTTAGATAGATTTTAATTTAGGATTTCTTAGCTTTCATTAGAGTTTTGATTTATTTGTTGATCAGATAAGAAATGTTCAATTTAGTATTGGTAATTGTTTCCTAAATCCTCGTGGGAACGATACTTCACTCACTACTTTATTACTTGAACGGCTAGTGCACTTGCTAGTGTCACAATGAGCCACACATCAAGTTTTTGGCGCCGTTGCCGGGGATTTAGAGAAGCAATATTAGGAAACATTGAGCATTCTTAATCTGATCTCATTCAGCATTGCATTCATAGTTGGGTTAATTTGCTAACTTTTTCATTTCAGCTTGGACTGCAACTGCTGTACTCATGTAGTTATGTTTCTTCTTTCTTAAGTAGATTACTCTCTTTTTCTGGTTTCAGTTTCATTTTAATAAAGGCATATTTGATTTCTATTCAATCTTGATGTTGTTCCCTTCAAAAAGAAAAAAAAAGAAAAAAAAATTTCACAAAAAACATGAGTGTTGCAGATCTGAGTTGCATTCGGCACTCAGATCAATAGATTTCAGATCTGCAGCACTCAGCCGAAAAGAGTTGCTTGTGTTTCAGACTTTTTTTTTTCTTTCCTTCATTACAAAAAGAAAAAAACAAATTAAAAAAAAAAAAAAGGGGAGATCTTTTGAACAACAAGAGGAGCAATTGAGAATTCGGATCAGAACTCAGATCTGAGTTCAGATCTGAATTCTGCTACAGCAGATCTGCAACAGTTCAGATCTGAGTTCCTCTGAACTCAGACCTGAACTGATGCAATTTTGAGGGGAATTGGGTGTCATCACCACCCCAATTCACCCTAGGGCACTTCTGCTATTCCCCAAAAACAATTTGGTAGCAATAACTGAAGGTAAGGCAATTGAGAATTCAGATCCAAACTCAGACTTGAGTTCAGATCTGAATTCTGCTGTTACAGATCTGCTCAGTTCAGATCTGAATTCCTCTGAACTCAGATCTGAACCGATGCAAGTTTGAGGTGAATTGGGTGCCATCACTACCCCAATCCACCCTATGATACATCCAACCTGCCTCAAGGGTGAATGGATAGCAAAGAATGAGAGAAATTCAAATCTGAAATGCAGTTGATATGATGTGAGGACTGAACTGATACAGAGCATTCTATGAATTCTGGGTGGACTGAATTCTTGGCTTTACCCACTTGTACCCAATCTAAATTTGGTGAGGATGTGTGTTTGGATTGAATAATTGTGATGCCTCACATATTCAATAAAAGCAGCAGTGCATTCCACTAGCATTCAGAGCTGTAGCAGGGCTGCTACAGTACAGCAATTAGCATGAAACTCCACTGCTGATCTAGTTAGCTCTCTTTCCCATTGTTGACCTACTTCATATTTGATTGTTGATTTAGTGTAGCTGGTAGATGTAGTTCTTCAGCATTGCATTCATAGTTGGTTTAATTTGCTTAATTTTTCATTTTTGCTTTGAATGCAACTGCTGTATTACTGTAGTTATGCTTCTTATCTCTTTAGTAGATTACTTTATTTTCCTTGTTTCAGTTTAATTTTAATAAAAGGAGACCTGTTTTGCTTTCTATCTTGAAGTTATTACCCTCTAAAAAAAAAAAAAAAATCACAAAATCATGAGTGTTGCAGATCTGAGTTGCATTCGGCACTCAGATCTACTATAGCAGAACTGCAGCACTCAACCGAAAAAAAAAAAAAAAATTTAAAATGAGTTCAGATCTGAATTGCATTCATCAATCAGACCTGCACTCATCCAAAAAGATTTTGGTTGCATTGCTGTATTTTGTTTTAGATTTATAAAAAAAAAAAAAAGAAAAAAAAAAAGATAAAGAAAATAAAAAGAAAACAATGAAAAAATAGCATGTGAGTTTTCAAATCTGAAACTCAGATTTGAAGTTCAGATCTGAGTTCAGCCGGTTGCAGGACTGCATTCTGCTTGGTTCAGATTTGAGTTCATCTGAACTCAGACCTGAACCCACTCTATTTTGATGTGAATTCGGGTAGTGACAGCACCCAATTCACAATTTGATGCATCAGACTTGCCTCATTGATGAAAATTTAAGCCATGAATGGTAAAATCAGTTCTGAAGTGCATGAGAATCAGAGGCAGTATGAGTACATGATCTGAAATTTCTTTGAACTTGATGTTTTGTTATCTTTTAAATCACTTGCACCCAATCTGAATTGGTTGTATTGGATTAGGACTAATGTTTGTGAGGTCCAAAAAGAGCTTCATATTTTTGATGTAATGGTATTCAGATCTAAATCAAGGCTGCTTTCATTATAAAATTGCAGATCTGATTTCAGGTCTGAGGCATACAAGACATTTAAGTTGGGACTTGAAAGAGAAGTCTTAAGCTCTTGGGATCAAACTTATTTCAGACCTAACTGCAACAGATTTTAGACCTACTTATTGATATTAGGTTTGGAGTTTTTGTAAGTGACTGTTCTCAAAAGTCAAGTTCTAACCAAAAAAAAAAAAAAAAAAAAAAAAAAAAAAAAAAAAAAAATCAAATAACTTTGGTAGTGTGCTGATTTCAAGAACTCTTAGACTTCTAGGCTAGTTTCAATCTTGTAAATCACTTGTTTATCACTTGCATATCAGATTCCAAGAGATATTTATATTGGCTTTTGATCTTGTTTTTTTTTAAAATTTATTTATTTATTTATTTTGTTAGATAGAATTCAAACTTCTTGGCCTTGTAAGTTTCTGTTGTGTATTACAGACTGGTTAAATTATTTACATTGTTTGGAATTGTGTATAGTAGTCTTTTTATTATTTGGTTTAAATTATTTTTAGTTAGAACAAAGCTCTTGATCTCTCTTGCAAGTAAATTCTAGCAGAAGAGGCTCCCACCAAAAGAACTCTTGCATATCTGGAAATTAATCTTCAGGAAGTCCTCTATACACCCTTCTCTTTACTTGGAATTTCTCTTGTTGGTTTTATTGTGACTCCCTAACACTAGGAACATTGAGGACAATGTTCATCTTAAGTGTGGGGGAGTGAGCCTGAGACTAGGGTATGGGGGCTGAAACCATGCACCTCATTCACCCCAACACACATATGCAGGCAATGACATCACAAAAAAAAAAAAAGATTGGAACCCCTCAAGTTCATTACTATTTATTTGATGATTTTTTTTTTTAAGAAGGAACTCAATGAGTTGAGGGAGACTGATGTACTTGTTAAGTTTTTATTCTTGTGAATGACCCAATTTGATATATGCATGAGAAAAGGGGAGCTGAATATGCTTTTCAGCATGACTAGCCCTAACTTCCTTCATGTGTATGGAAGCCCTTGATTTCATTGTTAATGGTCAAGAAAGCTAAGTGCACATCTGAAGTGTTGATTCTTGAGGTTCAATAATTGCAAAGAAGGACAAAAGCCCAAATTGACTCCGCTATTTTGAGCTGAATAGTAAAACTAGCAGCTCAGAACATGAGCCCTATTTACCTACCTCAAGTAAGTGACCAGTGTGAGATGGAGCATAAGATGCACTCACACCAAAAAAAAAAAAAAAAAAAAAAAAAAAAAGAAAAGTAAAAGAGAGAGAAAAGTGTGTGAGATGGAGCATAAAATGCACTCACACCAAAAAAAAAAAAAAAAAAAAAAAAAAAAAAAAAAAAAAAAGAAAAGAAAAGGGTGAGATGGAGCATAAGATGCACTCACCCCTAGAATTAAGAAATTGTGGTGATAGCTGAGGTTCAAAGGGGCACTCTAAAGTTGAACTCTCATTGAGATTCAGTTACAGATGTGAAACTTAGTGAAATTTGATTATTAACCTTGACAATTAAGGAGCTGATTTATATATGAATTAGGAGTGAAGGCTAGACTATGATGAAATTCATATTCTCCTTTCCTTGGATCTGATACATATCTTAATTGGTAATTTACAAGAATAAGAGTTGAGCACTTACAAAAGTTCCCCGACTACTCAATGCATTTCTATCTTAAAAAGTTCACCAGGTAAATGGTGAGAACAGAAGGGGGGAATGTTAAGTTTATGGCTGATGTCTTTGCTTGAGGACAAGCAAAAGCTTAAGTGTGGGGGTATTTGATGAACTTACAATTTATCTATAATTTTTGAGGACTTTAGCATGGATTTTTATGCCGGTTTTATTAATTTTTGCCTTAATTTAGCTTAATGCTAAGAATAAGTTCAGGGATAATCAATTCAAGAAAAGGAAGGAAAAAGGCAAGAAAAGAATGTTCAAAAAGACCAATTTCAGTCCAGCCCGGTCGTGGAAGCAAGAGAGAGCACTTCGGCCCAAAAAGAGCAAGTGAATTCCTTGAGAAAACCCCAGAAAATAAAGCCTAGCTATGAGGAGAATTCGGCCCAGCAAGGAAGGCCCATTTTTAGCCCAAATAACAGCCTAGAGTGTAGCCCACATGAGCTCAAAAGCAAGCTAAGTTGTAGCCCAAATAGCAGCCCAAAGGGAGCTAGGGGCGGCAACTTCTAGGAGTTTCTTGAAGAGAAGGAGGGAGCACTCTAGAAGGTTCATGAGGGGTGTAATACACCCCATTCTAGAGGCTTCAAGAAGGGGCAAGAGCCCCTTGAAAAACTATATAAGGAGGCCTCTAGGAGGGGAGAAAGTTGTTCAATTGCTTGAGAGAAAGGCTCTCCCACTCTTAGAGGTTCAGCCACCTTGAGAGAAGAGAAGAGAAGAAGGCTAGGCGCAAGGAAGAAGAAGAAGAAGGGCTGAAGGAAGTTCAAGACAAGCAAGCTAGAAGAAGAAGGTGAGTTCGAATTGAGGGATTGTGATTCAAAGATTTTTTGTAATAAATCATTTGTAGTTTCATTCTCTTTTGATTTGAATTCAGTTTCTTAGTTATATGTTCTTTCTTCTTTCTCCTTGTTTCCATTCTTCCTTGATGTATTTCAGCTTGTAAAATTTCAGTTCAGCAATCTAATTCTTTTTGATTCATTCAAATGATCATGCATTGTACTTGAAGTTTCTTGAATAAGGGTGTGATTGCAGATCAATTCGGCCAACTAACCTTCAAAACTCAGATCTGAATTCTCAGATCTGAGATTGCAAGATCTGAATTGCTTGAAAGAGAATTCAGATCTGCAAATTTCAGATTGGGCGAATTAATCTACAGCTTGGAATTCCTAGAGTGCTTGAGAGAGACTCTAGGAATTCAGATCTACTATTCAAGAACTGAATTGAGTGCAAGGTTAGAGATAACTTGCCCAATTCAGTTGGTGATCAATTCAGATTTGAATTGATGCCTTAGAAGTGTTTGAAGAAATGCATGCATGGGGATTAGATTCTTGCTAGAGATAGAAGAACCGTCACTCATGCATAGGATGAACATGCGCTTGAGAGAGGCTGTTCATGACCTTGGGGTTTCACCAAACCAAGGCTCAATCATGATTCATTCGAATGATCCAAATTGATAGATTGCTGAATTCTGAGATTGACATTTACTGCTTACTCTTCTAACCTGAATTGAAGGCAATTGGACCAATGATTTAGATAGATTTTAATTTAGGATTTCTTAGCTTTCATTAGAGTTTTGATTTATTTGTTGATCAGATAAGAAATGTTCAATTTAGTATTGGTAATTGTTTCCTAAATCCTCGTGGGAACGATACTTCACTCACTACTTTATTACTTGAACGGCTAGTGCACTTGCTAGTGTCACAATGAGCCACACATCAAGGTTCGAGTACACATTCTTAGTGTTTGTAACTTCTTCCCCGTACAATGCCATAGTAGGTCAGCCCATTATGCACGCACTACGTACGGTAGTATCCACCTACTACTTGGAAATGAAGTTCCCTACGGACTATGGAGTAGGGGTTGTGTGAGGCAACCAGCTCGAATCTCACAAATGCTACATCGCCGCCCTCAAAGGGAAAGCCAAATTAGCGGCTGATGTCAAGCTCGAGCGACCTACGGAGTATGCCGAGGAGCGAGCTACACCGACAAAGGAGATGGTTCACATCCTGGTCTCAATAGATGATCCAGCTAAGACCATCCAGATCAGTGCCTCGATCGAGGAACCACTTCGCTCTCAGCTAGTAGGTTTTTTACTTAAAAATTTAGATGTATTTGCTTGGTCCATGGCAAAAATGCCCAGAAATACTCTAAATTATTAACTCATTAGTTAAACATCGATCCCTTAGTCAAGTCGGTTAGATAGAAAAAATGCAACCTCACCCCGGAACGCTGAAGGATAGTTGATGAAGAGGTCGGGAAGCTCTTTGTGGCAGACTTCATTAGAAAAGTCCATTACCCGAGCTAGGTGGCTAACCCAGTTTTGGTGAAAAAGGCCAACGGTAAATGGCGCATGTGCATTAATTATACCAATCTGAATATAGCCTATCCAAATGACTGCTTCCTGCTGCCCAAGATCGACCGCCTAGTGGACATGACTTTAGGGCATGAGTTGCTGAGCTTTCTGGATGCATATTCTAGTTACAACCAGATTAGGATGGACCCCACCGATGAAGAAAAAATGGCCTTGTGGTCGAGCTTGGACTGTATTGCTATAAGGTTATTCCCTTCAGACTAAAAAATGTTGGGGCAACCTTTCAAAGACTTGTAAACAGGATTTTTGAGCCATTAATCGGCAACAAAGTTGAATGTTATGTAGATGATATGGTCGTTAAGACCCAATTTTCAAAATTCTTATTAAATGATTTTGAAATTTTACAAAAATACAATATGAAGTAAATCCCAACAAATGTGTCTTCGGTGTCACCTCGGGTAAATTCTTGGGCTACATAGTCAACCGACATGGCATCGAAGCCAACTCAGAAAAGATAAAGGCCATCTTAGATATGAGAACACCTCCCAAACTAAAAGAGGTTCAGAGGCTGAATGGCTGCATAACCGCTCTGAGCTGTTTTATGTCTAAGCTAGCAGATCACTACATACCTTTCTTTAAGGCCATAAAGAAGAGAAAAGACTTTGAGTGGATTGTGGAGTGTCAGCTTACTTTTGACGAGCTGAAAAGATACTTAGCTAGTATCCCAGTTTTGACCTGACCCAAGGAAGGGGATATTTTAAAGCTATACCTCTCCGCAAGTGATGAAGTGGTCAACTCGGTACTAATAAAAGAGATAGATCGGATACAATGATCCATCTACTTTGTTAGCAAGGTTATGTACAATGCTGAAACAAGGTATCCAGAGATCGAGAAGCTGGTGTACATGCTAGTCATAGCAGCTCAGAAGTTTCATCCATACTTCCAAGCCTGCAACGTCGTCTTCCTCACCAATAAGAATTTGAGACAAATCTTGCTCAAGCCCGAGGTGTGTGGCAAATTGACGAAATGGGCCATCAAACTCAGCGAGCTTGAGCACACGGAGGAAACTTCAACCAGTGTGGCACCAATCCCAGTTAGAGCAGGTCCGACCTGGGATGAAGAGCCCTAGATCCTCCACGTTGATGGTTTGTCCAACCAACAAGGAAGCGGTGCGGGCATAATTTTGTATGGTCCAAGTGGGGTGAAGCTGAAATACGCGCTTCTGTTCAGGTTCATAGCATCCAACAACAAAGCAATGTATGAGGCATTAGTAGTTGGGCTCGCTCTTGCAAAGGAAGTGAAGGCTAAGCACCTCATCATATGCAGTGACTCCCAGCTCGTGGTCAATCAAGTTAGCGGCGAGTATGAAGCCCACGACCCCACCATGGCTGCTTATTTGGCCAAGGTCAGAGAGTTTCTATGCAGCTTCATATCTTATTTCATTAGGCAGATCCAGAGATCCGAGAACATTGAGGCCGATGCTTTGCCCCGGTTAGCCAGCACAAGTAGCAACACCATGCGGACCGTGTACATAGAGGACCTACCTCGGCCTAGCATTCGGGGGGGGGGGGCAGGAGAGATCGCTTTTGTAGAACAAGCAGAGCCAAGCTGAATTGATCAACTCGCGAATTATCTGCTTGACGGGACCCTCCCTTCAGATTTCAATGCGGCTAGAAGGGTAGAGTGCTAGTCGGCTAAGTACATCATTATAGATGGACAACTGTATAGGAGATCTTTCACTTTCCCCTACTTGCATTGCTTGCGACCCTTAGAAGCCAAGCTCATTCTCTGCGACACCCATGAAGGCCTGTGTGGCGGACACTTAGGGGCAGGGCTCTCACCTAGAAGGCACTTCAAAAAGGTAACTATTGGCCCACAATGAAGGCAGACGCACTCGAGCTAGTCAAGAAGTGTGACAAATGTCAGAGGCACACCAACATCCATCACCAACCTGCGGTCGACCTCAAATACCTCACCAACCAATGGCCCTTCTCATAGTGGAGAATTGACATACTTAGCCCATTCCCACCTACGATAGGATAGAGGAGGTTTTTGGTGGTAGTAGTGGACTATTTCACGAAATGGGTGGAAGTAGAACCCCTAACTATGATTACAGCCCACAACATACAAAATTTCTTCTAGAGGAATATAGTATATCGCTTCAGGCTACCTCGGGTACTCATCTCCGACAATGGAAAGCAATTTGAGGACATCAAGTTTCAGAGTTGATGTGCTGAAATGGGAATATAAAAAAACTTCACCTCAGTGGCACACCCCAAGGCAAATAGGCAAGCGAAAGTTACTAACAGAGCTATACTCCATGGACTGAAAGCTCACTTAGCTTGAGCCAAAGGACTGTGGGTAGACGAATTGCCCAGTGTGTTATGGGCCTATCGAACTACCGTCAAGACGCCACGGGTGAGACTCCCTTCAATCTCACTTACGGCATGGAAGCAGTGATCCCAATAGAAATTGAGGTGCCGACACAAGGCTTAGAGGCCTACGACGAGGAGACAAACAATGACGAGCTCCATACCAACCTAGACCTGGTGGAAGAAGTATGAGACCTGGCATCCATCCGAACTGCAACTTACCCATAGAGAGTAGCTCGGTACTATAACGCCTGGGTCAAGAAGCGACACTTCCGTGTCGGCAACCTAGTTCTTCGAAGGGTTATGGTACCTGAGCTCGGTGCTGGTAAGCTTAGACCGAATTGGGAAGGTCCATACCGAGTAAGACGAGTATTCGGGAAGGTATGTATGAGCTTGAGACCTTGGAAGGGAAGCAAGTACCTCGAGCATGAACACTGGCAACCTGAGAAGATACTACCTGTGATTGCAAAACTGGAGAGAGGATTGCAAGTCACTCCCAGAAAGCTAACGGCCATGATGTCATGCTGACATAAGACCTCGGCACTACGATAAGTCCCAACTGCCTCTTTAGCATGGGCAGACAAGTCCCAGTCGCCTCTTCAGCTGGGTAGACAAGTCTTAGTCGCCTCTTCGGCATAGGCAAATCAGCCTTCATGCCTAAGGTATAGACAGTTCGGGTGTAAGCCCTACGACGTCTAGCCCAGTTCGACACATAATAACAGGTTGGACCCACTAGCTCTAAGGAACAATTGACATCTAAGCAAGTAGCCCATGCACAAACAGGTCAGGTATATACCCTACAATGTCCGCTCACCTCGACGTACATTATGCAATGTTACCCCTACTTGCAGTCCAGCTCGGTAGCTCGGCAGTTTGGGGTAACCTGCACTTGATAAAGTTTTATTTTGTTTATCCCTACTTCTAGTCCAACTCGGTAGCTCGACAGTTTGGGGTAACCTACACATTTCTACTCCTACTTGGTTAGTTATCTACACTTGGAACATTTTTGAACAAAAGATAAGTCAAAAAGTGTATTTCATTGATATCAAACTTTGAGTACAAGAGAAAAAAGAAGAAATTCACTATAAACCGAGCTTGCCCTTGTCCGACACTTCGGTAGGAGGGTCCATACACTCATCAGCACCGGTTTCCTCAACATCACCGAGCAACTCGCTATCGCTTTCCGCTTTGGAGTTTGGATCTTCAACAGCTTCGGTAGTCATTTCCTCTGTGACCCTCAAAGTAATGATGGCGCTAAGGTCGAGCTGAGAGAATTCACGTCAGGTCAGCCACCTACTAAGCTTGAAGCCTTTGCGGTAGCTCTCCATCCCCACATCGATCATTTCCCTCCGATACTCCTCTGAGGCTTTGTATTCCTTGATGAACTTGACTTTGGCCTCCTCCATAGCTTGAAGGAGTATCTCAGTTCGCTCCTTTACGTGGGTTTTGAGGTTCTCCACCTCCCTCTTCAGTGCCACTTTCTGCCTCACGAGCTTCTCCTTCTCGGACATGAGCATTTTGATCAACTCCTTTTTAGCCTATGCATCTTTCTTTAATTTACTTCATTGCGGGCCATGTTTAACTCGATGCGAGCCTTGCGAGAAGAAGACTCAGTAGCAAGAGCTCACTTTAGATGTACCTCAGACTGGTAAGTCAGGGCATGTATAGCGGAGTTCACCTGCCAAGAGAAGGACACAAGAGTTAGTACAAGAAAAGTTTAAGTACAAAATTGAAGAAGTTAAGACAGAACTTACCACCATGCAATGGGTAGTCACTCGCACTCTGAGCTGAGTGACCGGTAGCTCGGCCCAGCTAGCAACCTCCTCGGTATATACTGCGCTTTGGCTCTTGAGAAGGCTATACTTTAGAGTCAGTATGCTCTGAGCTGCTTCATCACTGCCTGAAGAAGTGGAAGCTACAAGGGCGGGCTCCAAAGATGTTGCCTCCTCGGGCGCGTGAGGCGGGGAGACCTTCCCAGATTTCTCCTCGACTAGATCGATCATAGAAGGCTGCTCGGTGGAGGGCTGCTCGGGCTTTAGGACGGCAGCCTATGGAGACTCAATACGAGATCTTTTGGAAGCTCGCTTCTTCTTTCCCTTCTTCATGCTACCGAAGTATAGCCTTCTCAAGAGAAGGACACAAGAGTTAGTACAAAATTGAAGAAGTTAAGACAGAACTTACCACCATGCAATGGGTAGTCACTCGCGCTCCGAGCTGAGTGACCGGTAGCTCGGCCCAGCTAGCAACCTCCTTGGCATATACTGCGCTTTGGCTCTTGAGAAGGCTATATTTCGGAGTCAGTATGCTTTGAGCTGCTTCACCACTGCCTGAAGAAGTGGAAGCTACAAGGGCGGGCTCCAAAGATGTTGCCTCCTCGGGCGCGTGAGGCGGGGAGACCTTCCCAGATTTCTCCTCGACCAGATCGATCACAGAAGGCTACTCGGTGGAGGGCTGCTCGGGCTTTAGGACAGCAGCCTACGGAGACTCAATACGAGCTCTTTTGGAAGCTCACTTCTTCTTTCCCTTCTTCATGCTACCAAAGAGTTCGGTCACTGGGATTTTCATGGTTACTGCAACAAAGGCAAATGATCAAAAGTGACACCAAAATAAAACAAAGGCAACACAACAAGTAATGACCTACTAGGACTTAGACCGGCTTGCACTCGCTTGTCTTCGGTCATGTAGTCAACAAACTTGAGACCAAGCTCCACCCAAGATCGGAGCACTTCCCTTGTCTTCAGGTCCAGCTTGACACTAGGATCTTGAATGGCCGCCCTCCAGTGGGTCGGGAAAGGCCACTCCTTAGTGTTACGGACCATGAAGTAACACTATTTCTAGGTTGGGACCTTATTTGGGAGCTCGTGCGAGAGTTTATAACCCGGACGAGGGGATAGGTTGTTAGTTCACCTATGTTTGGGTAGAACATAGGAGTTTTTTTAATTGAGAGAATGGAAGAAAAAATATCAAGGTCAAGAAGAAGGTTATAGTCGTGGAAGAGGGAAATGGTTCCTACTACATTACGAATGGAGTTCGGGTGCAGCTGATCTATGGTAATGTTAAAAAGTTTTATGACTTCGACAATCAAGTGGTGAAGTGGAAAATGGAGACCAGCTACGAGCTACTCCTTGAAGATCATGATCTCGTCGTGACCGTTCTCCCAAGGAAAGTTACCTACGGGAAGACTATAGACAAAGTTGCTTGGAAGCCTATATCAAGCTACTAGGGACAAGATCCTGTCCACCGTCATTGTCGACGGACCAAAGTTATCTGGCTGTTGACCTCGATGCGAGGTGGATGCTAGATCACCCAATGCCTCTCAAGCCTCCCGGGGTGATTCCACCTCCGGAGGATTGTGGACCGCATCTTGACCCGAAGTAGATTCTTCGGTATGGGAATATATGACCTGAGCCAAGGTACCCACCTCAGCCCCAGCGGATTCACCGCTCCCATCTAAAAGACTGTCAAAACTAAAGCTAGACATGGAAAAGACACGGAATCAAAAAGGAGAGCTAGGGAAGACTCACCAAAGAGAGACTGAACTAAAGGAAGACACCAAACTGAAGAAACCAAGCTAAGGAACTTGAACGCAACTTCAGATCAAAGGCTAGAGAATTTTTGGTGAAGAAAATGAGTCTCAGGCCCCCTATTTATAGCCACTATGTCCGAGAATCAATGGTTGAGATTTAAGTGATCCAATGGCTCCCAGGAAAACCGGCTATGCGACCCCCAAGGTTGAAATCAGTTTAGCGCATGTTTTGACATCTACAAAGTTTACCACGTGACGTCCGCACGTAGACTAGACGCGACTTGGGTTATTCTTGGCTGAGCCAGGTGGCTGAACAGGTCCGACCAGTGATTCGCTTGACAAGCCACCTGGACCTCAGGCCAAATCCACTTGGACTCGTCATGAACTCCCCGCACCGGGTCGGGACTCGTGGCTCTGGGATTGGGGGGCAACTGATGAAGGACGATTTGGCCCAACCTAGTAAAAAGGGGACACGTGGGCACAACTTGACTAAGATGACAACTCAACCTGATATGCCTAGTTTGCAACAAATCGAGCTCAGATATTCAACCACCTCAGGGCAAGGTCACCCCGGGACGAGATCACCTCAATACAAAATCGCAAAAGGATCACCTCGACCCCAAAACACTTCAACATTCAATCCAGTTCGGAACTAAAAAGCATCAATTCGGGGATAACGGCTCAGACCACTATGTGATGATCCCGGAAATCCCTCCAACGGATTTCGAACCTCACAGGATGACGCCGCATAATGGCAAGCCTTATCTCCTCCCTGCCCAATTCGGGCAGAATTGATAAACCTTATCAGTTGATAATGTTATCCCCCAATTAAAGTGGAAACAGATCCCCTCATGACGAAGATCCCAGAACCGATCTGCAAAACCCACGAGGACTCAACTATATAAAGGCTCCAACCCTGATGGCTCAAGGTACGCATGATTTCTCTGCTCTCTAGCTCTCTAGCTCTTTACATTCAAAGCTATTTCAGCTCGCAAACAATTTACTAACTTAAGCATCGGAGTGAACTCGCCAGGCTAGCCACCTCGGGTTCTCATCTTATTTTGCAGATTTACCTAGCTTGTCGTCCGACTAGAAGCTAGATCATCGTCCAGCATGGAATGTTCAGATCGCGCTACACCACTATTGGTTGTTCCTCTCAGGCTGGCTGACTTCAACCCTGTCCTTCGAGTTCCCCCTTTGATAAACTGGGGGAGTGTGTTGTCCTTCCGTCCTGCCCCAAAGTGGGGTCTGACCCCTGGGAGGGACTGGTACCTGCAAGGTCCCCTCACCCCAATAGGGAGAATGGTGGACATTCTAATGGGCCCTGTGCTGATTTTGGTTTTGGTTCTATCCTTGGTACTGACCTGTGTACTGAGGTGGAATTTGTTGTTGGCTTGGCTGCAGTAGTGGGAACTACTATTGGTATTGCTGGTATAAATAATATTGTTGAAAACTGATGAAATTGGTGGATCTGCTACATCTGGATCCACATTGTCCTAACAGTTTGAAGAAGGTCATCGAACTGAGAATTCCCGGCCCAGGAGGGATCACCAATGGCTCCAAAAAGGTGGTGTTCACTTGGGGCAATGATACATTTATCTATTGAGTTGTTTGAGGCACTAATGGAGAGGGGATCCCTAAAGCAGTTAAGGGAATGGTAAACTGCCCGATAGTCACTGAGAGGCCTGGAGGGTGTGACGTTTGATGATCTTGCCCCCTAGTGACGTTCATGTCAATACCCTTACCGGTGTTGCTGGAAGATGCCATTGAAAGAGAGTGTGGTGGTTGATGAAATGTAGTGTTGACCTTTCGATCGTTTCCCACAAATGGTACCAATTGATAGTGTGCGATCTGAAAGCTCCTAATTGGAAGATAACCTGGACCTTAGTCATGTGGCGAGCTGGACCAAGCTGCATGATAGAGGATCAGAGAACCCGACGGGGTCGCTTCGATGCTTAAGCCAGTATTGTATTATGGTTGAGAGTTGAATACTTGAGTGCTAGAATGCTAGTGAGCAAATAATTGTGGGTACCTGGATCTTGGGGGTTGATGCCTTTATATAGCTGGACTGTCGTAGGTCTCGTGAAACATTCCCGAAACTCTTGGCCCATGACGTACGGATCCATTCCGCTTTAGTAGGAGAGTAACACACTAATTAATGGGGTTTATCGTTTACCTCCGATTCGGGTAGGATGAGGATAAGGTTTACAGTTGCACGGCATCATCTTGAGAAGTTCGGAGATGACTGTTGAGCTTCTGAGTTCGGTTACCTAGCACCTCGGCGCAAGTGGGTGCCGAGGTACCCTGGGCTCCAGAGTGACCGAGTACCCGAGGTCTCCCACTTTGCTAACGTGACTTCGTACGCTGATTTGTCGCTTTGTTGGTAGTTCATGTCCATTTATCCCTTGCATACTAGGTCAGGCCAAATCACCCCTCATTAGGTTTTAACCCAAACCTGGTCCATTGACACATATATTCTTATCTTATATCAATGGATCAGTTTTTAGCTTAATCCAACCTAACCCAATATAAGTTTGTTGTGGATGGAAAAGGTCCAATCCAATCTAATAAATATTTTGGATTGGATTGGTCCAATCCATAGGGTGGAGCAGAATCAACAGGTGGTTCTTCAGCAAGAACCAAACTCTTCAACAAGAATTCGATGGAGGGTGAGTGAGCACGACTTCAGATCAGTTTTTCACCAAAAACTGATATCAAGAATGCTTCTTGATCTCACCTATAGGTGGAGAATGAACTGGCTATGGTGGCAGCAATAGAGGGAGGCAAGAGCAGAAGATGGCATCAATCTAACTGGAGTTGTCTTCTCTCTTGAATTTGTAATCTAGAAGGATGTAGTAGGGTTCGCCCTCCTCCTCTATTTATAGCCTTAAAGAGAGTTTCTCCTAATCGCATTAGGAGTTTCCTAATCCAAATCTTATTTGGATCTGGACTCTCTTTAAGAGATAAGAATAAACCTTTATCTTATCTATAGATAAAGATAACCCTCCTAATCTTATTAGGAGTTTCCTAATAAAAATCTTTATTTGGATTTGGACTCTCTGAG
Organism: Nelumbo lutea; assembly: GCF_056320005.1. NCBI lineage: Eukaryota > Viridiplantae > Streptophyta > Magnoliopsida > Proteales > Nelumbonaceae > Nelumbo > Nelumbo lutea. Next base: position 83,998,169 of record NC_142686.1, on the reverse strand, counting down.
TGGATAGGGATAACTCCCTATCCTATCTGCTGATCTAAATCCCAGAACCACCCATTCTTTAAAAAATCATATTATACCAGTTCGAATTGGGCTTTAGGCCCATTAAGTCCATGTGCTCAATTTTTCTCCAAACTACTGCCCATTTGGGTATCCTTGTATGGCGTGAGACCCAAACATTGATCTACACATCAGTCACATGGGTTCAACCCAACCTCTATTACAAGGCTTGACCGAATTGACTGTAGGAAACAGTGAACCCCTGATTCCATCACCAAGGGCTCTTAATGGGCCCAACACTTACACTAAGTGGTCCCTATGTCAAGCCACCTTATAAAAACCCAAGGACTGTGGGCAGATGCAAGATTAGCCCATCAGTTATTACCCTCAATGGTCTTACACTTAACCTCTCAGCACATAATGATCAAACACTGCCCGACAAGAGAGGACCTCTCCCTCGGCTGCAAGGAACAGCGCTGCACTTTCTACTCACATGGATCCTGAGAATTAAAACCTATTGTAAACATTTTGAAACCGTAATATATGTATATCTCTATATAAATATATCTTGCAAAAACAAATTTCAATGATTGAAATCGTCTGTCGACAGCTTTGGTTTCCATCAGAGAGAGTGCATCCCCGATCATTCACTTTGTCCGACAAAGGGGTTGATCCTGTCACTATGATCATCCACTCAGATATATTCCCAGACTATCCCAACATACCCAGGTTTTGGCCCCCTCTAAGGATCTCACTAATTGGCATATCAAAGACAACCCAATCTGGCACTTAGTGCAGTACCATAATCGAGTCTAGGGGTCGGGTGTAACATTCTAATTTTGCCCATCTATCTCCAAGGTCTATGGCAATACTGGAATTCTGGTCTGGTTTAGGGTTTCAAGAAAACCCACATTGCATGTACCTCAGGTCTCACCTTGGCAGCTAAGACAAGTCACCTCAACCAACATGGCAGCACATCAGTGTCAACCTTGGTAGGATAAATCTCCCTAGATCTATCCAACGGCTGTGAAGATTCTAAACTAACACAAGTCTCATATGTGTCCAATTTAAGGGTATTACACAGAAACACACCACAATAACATGAATCAAATATGTACTTTATTCATTTACCATAAATGTCATAATGTACATCATTCTGAATGGAGGTAAGGGCATACACTGTTTAACATTTCCCACTTGCACTTAGGTCCAATCTAGTATAAGCCAGAGTCCCATACTTTCCATGTGTTTCTCAAACACTTTCTATGTCAGTGGTTTAATCAATGGGTTTACTACATTCTCCACTGATGCTACCTTCTGAATCAGGACGTCCTCTCTTCCAACTATCTTCCACAGTATATGGTACCTCCTCTTGATGTGCTTCAACATCGAGTGGACTCGTGGTTCCTTAGCCTAAGCAATAGCTCTAGTGTTGTCACACAACAGTGGAATGGGTGTTGTGCTGGATGGAACTACTCCCAATTCATGAATGAACTTCTTCATCCAGATGACTTCTTTGGCAGCTTCACTTGCGGCAATGTATTTGGCTTTGGTTGTGGAATTCGTAGTGGATCCCTATTTGCTGCTTTTTGAGCAAATAGCACACGATCCCATCGTGAAAACATACCTAGATGTAGACTTTCTATCATCTGGATCTGACTGGAAATCGGCATCAGTATACCCTTGGATCTATAGTGAGTGACCATGGAATACTAGACAAAACTCTTTTGTCCTTCGAAGGTACTTAAGTATGTTTTTCACATCAGTCCATTGGTCCTGCGCTGGGCTGGCCTGAAATCTGCTTACCATACTCACTACCTGAGCAATGTCAGGACGAGTGCACACCATGGCATACATGATGCTCCCTACGGTTGAGGCATAGGAAACGTCTTTCATGCCCTCAATCTCCTCGAGTGTCTTGGGAGACATACCCTTGGAGAGAGTGATTCCATGCTTGAAATGAACATTTCCTTTCTTGAAGTTCTCCATGCTGTATCTTTTGACTATCTTGTCAATATAAGCAAATTGAGATATTCCTATTATTCTCTTCGATCTATTTCTATAGAGTCGAAGACCAGTATATAGGAGGCTTCTCCAAGATCTATTATGGAGAATTGTTGTGAAAGCCATACTTTCACCGTAGTCAACATTCCTACATCATTCCCAATGAGTAGAATGTCATTTACATACAGAATCAGAAACATAAACTTATCTCCACTGGATTTCATGTAAACACAGGGCTTATCAGGGTTTTGCTCAAAGTTAAACCTTTTGACTGTAGAGTCAAATCGGATGTTCCAACTCCTAGAAGCTTGCTTAAGTCCATATGTGGATATATTTAATTTACATACCATGTGATCCTGACCCTCAGTTATGAAACCTTGAGGTTACTACATGTAGATATCTTCAATAAGATCTCCATTTAGGAACGTAGTTTTGACATCCATTTGCCAAATCTCGTAGTCATGGTATGCTGCTACAGCTAGCAGGATCTTAATAGATTTAAGCATGGCCACCGGCGAAAAGGTTTCGTCATAATCGATTCCCTCTTTTTGAGTGTACTCTTTTGCCACAAGACGAGCCTTGTAGGTCTCAACCGTACCATCGGGGCCCTTCTTCCTCTTATAGATCCATTTACAACCAATTGCTTTTAACCCAGGGGGCGGATCTACTAGAGTCCAGATTCCATTGGTCTTCATCGAGTCCATCTCAGCTCTCATGGCATTTACCCACTTGAAGGAATCTATGTCCAACACAGCTTCCACCAGATAGCTATCCTGGTCATAGCCGAAACAAACTGGAGGCATGAAAACCCGGGTAGATCTTCTAGGTTGGTCATTACTTGGAACTTGTGGGACATCTCCCGCTGACCCTGAGCTCTCCTCATCAAGAACAACTTCCTGATGATGATTGTTCAGGATGTAATCATCCTCCAAGAAATGGGCATTCCGACTACAGAACACCTTCTGTTCTCCTAGGTCATAGAATAGGTAACCCACAAAGCCCTTGGGGTAGCCTACAAATAGGCAACGACTGGTCTTCGATTCCAATTTGTCTACACTCATTCTTCTAACATGTGCTAGACAACCCCAAATCTTCAAGTGTCTCACACTTGGTTTCTTATCAGTCCAAAGCTCATAGGGAGTCTTCGGAACTGATTTGGTTGGAACCCAGTTCATCACGTATATCGCAATCTCCAATGTGAAACCCCAAAAGGATGTGGGCAACTCTGAGTGTACGAGAAGTGATCGGACCATATCCAATAAAGTCTTGTTCCTACTTGTGGTGTAGAAGGAGCAGCTAGCTGTGATACTATCCCGTTGACCTTTAAGTAGTCCCTGAATTCGTTAGAGAGATACTCGCCACCTCGATCCGAATGAAGGGTCTTAATTTCTTTTCCTAATTGTTTCTCGACCTCTTGTTTGAACTCTTTGAACTTTTCAAATGATTCAGACTTGTCTCATTAGGTACACGTAACCATACTGAGAGTAATCATCAGTGAGTGTTATGAAATAAACATGTTGGTTATGTGTCCTAACACTCATGGGACCACATACATCAGAATTTATAAGGTCAAGCATGCCGGTACATCTTTCAGGCTTACCGTTAAATGGTCATTTCGTCATCTTACCCTAAAGGCCAGGTTCACAAGTCGGAAGATCTTCTACAGTTAGAAAATCCAAAGGACCATCCTTTACCAACCTTGTGAAGGGATGAGAGATCCATCATATGGATGGTTGAGCCCTGTAGGTAGGTTGGGAAAAATTTTAAAAATTTCTCTCTCTCCCATCTGGGAATCACATTCCCTGTTTTAGAAAAACTGCATTTTTCAAGGATCAATCTTGAACCAAAAATCGAACCAGATCTGAAACAAAACAGTAGGAGAGGGAGATACCTGATACATAGAAATAATATCTTCCAATGGAGGTGTTCACGCCTAAGGAATGATCCAAAGACTGCTCCCACTGAAGATGACACAGTGCAGGATGGAGCAGAATCAACAGTGTTCTTCCAAAGAACCAAATCCTTCACCAAGAATTCACTAGAGGGTAGGTGAGCACGATTCCCAATCAAATTTTCTCCAAAAACTGATATCAAGAATGCTTCTTGATCGCTCCTACAACAATGGAGATTGAACTGACTATGGCGGCAATTGAAGGAGAACGCAGGGAGGAGATGGTGCAGTCACACTGTTCCTGTATTCTCTCTGCATGATCTGAGATCTGATATCTTTGGTTGAGTTGGATGTAGAATAATGGTCTGCCCCCTCCTCCTTTTATAGCCTTAAAGAGATTAGCTCCTAATCCCATTAAGAGTTTCCTGATTCAAATCCTTACTTGAATCTGGACTCTCTAACCTTTTGGCCCATTAAGTCTATGTGCTCACTAACCTTCCAAACTGCTACCCAGTTGGGCTTCCTTGTATGGCATGGGACCCAAACATTGATCTACACATCAACCATATGGATTCAGCCCAACCTCTATTACAAAGGCCTGGCCGAATTCACTAAAAAGACAGTGAACCCCATGAAGCCCATAACATGGGCTCCTAATGGGCCCAACACTTACACTAACTGGCCCTTGGTCCAAGCCACAATATAAAAACCTAGGGACTATGGGCAGATGGAAGATTAGCCCATCAGGTATAACCCTCAATGGTCTTACACTTAACCTCTCACCCCATAATGATCAAGCACTACCTGACAAGAGAGGACCTCTCCCCTCGGCTGCAAGGAACAATGTTTCACTCTCTACTCACATGGATCCTGGGAATTAAAACCTTTTGCAAACAATTTGAAACCATAATATATATATATATATATATATATATGTATATATATATATATATACATATATATATATATATATATATCTTAATATAAATATATTTTGCAAAACAAATTTCAACGATTGAAATCAATTGCCGGCAGTTTTGGTTTCCATCAGAGAAAGTGCATCCTAGATCATTACCTTTGTCCGACAAAGGGGCTGATCCTATCACTATGATCACCCACTCAGATGAATTCTTGGATTGTTCCAACATACCTAGGTTTTGACCCCCTCTAAGGATCTCACTGATTGGCACATCGAAGACAGTCCAATCCGACACCTAGTGTAGTATCATAATCGAGTCTAGGGGTCAGGTGTAACATTCCAGTTTTGCCCACTAATCACCAAGGTCCAGGGCAATACTGGAATTCTGGTCTAGTTCAAGGTTTTAAGAAAACCTACACTGCATGCACCTCGGGTCTCACCCTAGTAGCTAAGACAAGCTACCGCAACTAACTTGGTGGAACATTGATGAGAGTAGAATTTATCATATTTTTATCCCCAATTATTCTGTCTTTTATACTGAATTAGCACCTAATTGGACTCATATTTCTGTTCAGGGCATGAAAGAAGGCATCAGGAGCAAAGAAAGACAAATCGGATGATTTTTCACAGTTTCGACATCATTCAGTAATTTGGGCCTAACTCGCGTATCCAAAATCCGAATGGGCTGATTCAAGATCCACTAGAAAGATAATAGAAAAAGACACAAATTTCATGTTTGGGCTTTCGCAGATTCGGCATGCATCAAAGTCAAATCTGGGTCCGAAGTTGCGGCAATTTCATAGGAAGGCCCAATCCGCAGTTGAAGCCCAACTTGCAGAAAAGCCTGGCTGAAGCCCAATTCGTAGAGGAGGTCTAATACGAATCCAAGAATAAGAAACTGAGAAGAGTCATTCCAGATCTAAATTCTTGATATAATCTTAGAGAGTTAAGAAGATTGAGTTCATTAGATCAAAAGATAAGATTAGAATTAGGATAGGACTTTCTATTCTTGTAAAGATCAACTTCAAGAGGAAGTAGGAGACCACCCCCTCCCCTTTAAGCTATATAAAGGAGGGGGCAGACCAGCTTTAGGCATCACACAATCACTCACTGCTTCAGCCCTCAAGAAGGTAGTCAGCAACGTAGGAGGAGAAAATGAGGAAGGCAGCAGCAAGGAGAACACAAGCTCATCGATCTCAACCTCAAGGGTGACATCATGAGTTATTTCTTATACCTTGTTTGTTTAAATTCATTTATCATGAATTATTTTATTTTTAGCTAAGGCTATGGAAAGCCTAACCATGACCATGGATTGATTTTTATTTAATTCAATCAAGTTGTTTTTATTTTCATATTGTCTATGAGTTATTATGCGCAATGTAATTAGGAGCTTGTCCACCTCTTAGTTGATTTGGTTTATGTGAATGAACCGGAAGGGGAATTCATATAATAGACTAAATAACTCATAGTGTGAATTGAATAGTATATAGGAATATATATATATACATAATTAATCTGATGATATAGGTTTTTCATAGAACTTAATGCACTTTCTATCTCGAGAACTCTAATCAAGGGATCGAAGGGTTACTTGATAGAAGTAGGTCTAATATATCCTGGGAGGGAATATCAGATAAATTAGGAAAGACTTCAGATTATGAAAATAATAAATCATCCTGGTTAATTTAATAAATTGATGTTCATTGGGATGGTTAGGTGGACCAATAGTCCTAGCGCTTTCAATTAAATTGTTGCAAGTTCAGTCATTGATTTCCTTTGTTTTTATTTCTGTTCTTTCTTTTTCTATCTTTAATTTTCAGTAGTTCCTATTGTTAGAATTCATCTGTTCAAATAATTGAGGGAAGCTATAGTTCTAATACTAATTTTGTTAAATCCTCGTGGGAACGATATCTTTATACTACTTGATAACTAGTGCATTTGCTAGGGTTATATAATTATAGCTATCACTGAGTATACCCTTTCGCCACCAGATGAGCTTTTTAGGTCTCAACCTTGCCATCGGGGCCCTTCTTCCTCTTATAGATCCATTTGCAACCAATTGCATTTACCACGGGGGGCAGATCTACTAGAGTCTAGACTCCATTGGTCTCCATTGAGTCCATCTCAGCTCTCATGTCATCTACCCACTTCAAGGAATCTATGTCCAACATAGCTTCCGTATAAGTCATGGGATCCTCCTCACTTGTCATAACTTCCACCAGGTAACTATCCTAGTCATAGCCGAGATGAACTAGAGGCCTGGATACTCGAGTAGGTTGGTCACTACCTGGAACTTGTGGGACACCTCCCACTGACCTTGAGCTCTCTTCATCAAGAACAACTTCCTGACGATGATTGTTCAGGATATATTCTTCCTCCAAGAAATGGGATTTTGGCTACATAACACCTTCTGTTCACCTGGGACATAGAATAGGTAACCCACGGAGCACTTGGGGTAGCCTACAAATAGGCAACGACTGGTCTTGGATTCCAATTTGTCTGCATTCGTTCTTTTAACATGTGTTGGACAACCCCAAATCTTCAAGTGTCTGACACTTGGTTTCTTTTCGGTCCACAGTTCATATGGAGTATTCGGAACCGATTTGGTTGAAACTCGACTCATCACATATATCGCAATCTCTAATGTAAAACCCCAAAAGAATGTGGGCAACTCTAATTGCACGGGAAGTGACTGGACCATATCCAATAAGGTCTTATTCCTCCTCTTTGAAACACCGTTTAGCTGTGGTGTAGCAGGAGGAGCCAACTATGGTACTATCCCATTGACCTTCAAGTAGTCCCTGAATTCGTCAGAGAGATACTCACCACCTCGATCCGATCGAAGGGTCTTAATTTCTCTCCCCAACTATTTCTCGACCTCTTATCTAAACTCTTTGAACTTTTTGAATGATTCAGACTTGTGTCTCATTATGTACACATAACCATTCCAAGAATAATCATCAGTGAATGTAATAAAATACACATGCTGGTTACGAGTCCTAACACTTAGGGGACCATATACATCAGTATGTATAATGTCAAGCGCGCCTGTACATCTTTCAAGCTTACCATTAAATGGTTGTTTCATCATCTTACCCTGAAGGCAAGGCTCACAAGTGGGAAGATCTTCTATAGTTAGAAAATCCTAAGGACCATCCTTTATCAACCTTGTGACGACCTATATTAATATGGCCAAGTCAGTAATGCCACAGACACGTGGGATTAACTGTACCACAGATTCTTTTCTTGGGGATGTCAACCGACGTAGTTTTGGCTATGTTAGTTTCTAGAGAATAATACAAAACATAGAGACCATTCTCAAGTTCTCCGTATGTGATGAATTTGTTGTTTCTTTTAATAGTAACTATATTACTAAAGAAAATAGAATATCCATCCGCACACAGTTTTGAAACAGAAATAAAGTTTCTTCTCAAATTTTGTACATAAAGACAATCTTTCAGTACAATTGATCTTTCTCTAAAAAATAACTCTACGGTTCCAATTCAGTTGGGCTGCTTCAAGGTACTTCTACGAGTTGGGCTCTCTCACGGTACCTTAGCGTTCACAAATATGATGGGTGAGCACTCACTCGATAGAATGGTTTAATCTAAAATGGCAATGAACCTTGTTTGATGAAGGCCAAAGGGAAAGCTCATATGATGAGTGGATATGATCCTTCATAGAAAGGCGGTGGGGTTATGCAGCTGAAACAGTTGGCTCCATGCACCCTATGTGATTTCCCACATTTCCAGAGACAATTCACAATCTCCGTCACTAAGATAAGAGGGAAATCTCGGAGATGAATAAATGGAAATGGAACATAGACGAAAAGCTATATATATGTAGATAACATGAATCAAATTAGGTTGTGGACTAATGTTTTCTTTTTATCAAAAATGGCAAACGAACAATTTGCAAAGCTTTTGGACGACAATAAGCTTAAGGGCCCAAACTATGCTGACTTGTGCCATAACCTTATGCTGGTCCTAACTTCTGAGAAGTTGGATAAGGTGGCTAAAAACCCTATCTTAGAGCGTCCGGGTGATAGGGCTTCTGAGGCCCATAGGAGGGACTATCAAGAATCGGAGGAGAAAAACTCCCTAGCCAGGTGTTACATCATTGCCTCCCTGGACAATCCAATAGAGAGGCAGTTCGATAAGATCGAACTAACCAATGACATATTTGATAGTTTAAAGACAATGTATGAAGAGCATAATCATTCTACTTGGCAGAAGGTCTTGAAGCTGTTCATGACCATGCATATGACAAAGGGCCAGCAAGTTCATGACCATTGTCTTTGGATGATGGGATATACCAATGAGCTTGAGGCTCTTGGATCCGGGCTGAACCATGTAACCCAGATAGATGCCATCCTAAATTCTTTGCCTCCTTCCTTCAATCCGTTCATCATGAATTAAGAAGGATGGGCCTCTAGCCATGCTTGTTGAAGCTGGCAAGACAAACAAGAGAAAGAGGAAGGCAAAGAAGAAGCCCTAGAAGAAAGCCACCAAGTCCAAGAAGCAGAAGAAGGACAGAGCATTGGATGCTTGTCACTTCTGCAAACAGATCGGCCATTGGAAGAGGTACTGTCCTTAGTACCTGGACTCCAAGAAAGGTAATTTTGAATCCTGTCATAGAAACCAATTTGTTGGTAACTTCTGCTTCCTAGTGTATGGACTTCGGGGCATCAACTCATGCGTGTAACTCACTGCAGGGGTTCAGGATAAGCAGAAGACTGAATGACGGAGAAGTGACTCTTTACTTGGGGACTTCTGCAAGTGTTGCAGCTGTGACCATAATAAACCTTGTGTTTTCCTATGTTTTAGGTACAGTTCAGCATTCTTGCAATTCAAGCATTTAACCTTAGATTTATTAGGATAGCCATAATAAACCTTGTGTTTTCCTAATTCAGTTGACCAAACCCAGCATTCGATCAACACTTATTACCACTCAACTGGGTACGATAGCGTTCCATGTTAAACAATGATAGCATTAAGATTTGTGAAAACAATTAAACCAAAATAACAATAATTGAGATAGCTGCAATTACTGAATTTTGTTCCATCGATTCTTTTAGGTTGAACCATGTTAAAACATTGGTCAAAGGCTGTCACAAACAATTGACCCAAAAAAGATATCAACCTAATTGCTACTTGTACCATTATTCGTGACAATTACGGATCACCGAAATCATGGATAGCAGTAGGAAAATCAACATTAATTCAGTTTGTCAGATTAATTAACATTAACATCCAATAAAAATGTGCACAAGAACCAATGAATACTTGAATTTAAAAGAAAGAAAATAAAGTAACTACAGAACCTCACAATGACACAATCGAACCTCCCCCCTTGAACCAGAAAAAGAAGCTTAGCTACTCATGATCTGCGCAATTTCCATGCTCTTCTTCTCCATAGCCGAACTGCCTTCTTGCTTCTTGGTCTTCTTGATGATCTCTTGGATCTTGGAATGAGTGATTGCTAGAGCTGGTTCGCCCCCCTCTTTATATAGCCAAAGGAGAGGGCTGTTTTCCAACTCCTTCTAGGAGATCATCTTATCCTTAGGGTGTTTTGATCTTATCTTGAACTAATCCTATCCTATCTCTTATCTAATGCTCTAATCTCAATCTTTTTATCTCTCTAGGATTACATTCAAGACTTTAGATCTGATAAAACTCTCTCCTTGGAGATTACATTCGAAATTCAGACTCTTAACTCTTGAATTCGATTTGGGCTGCTTCAAGGTACTTCTGCGAGTTGGGCTTAAGTTGTGAAATGGGCCTGGCTGCGAACTTGCTTCGACTTTGAGCTCGTTTTCGTACTCGATTCAGGACAAATCTGTCAAAACCCAAAACATAAAAGTTGTGGGTCTTCCTTTTATCTTTCTAATGCTTCTTGAATTGTCCAATTCGGTGTCTGGAATTGAGAGTTAGGCCCAGATTACTGACTGTCGCCGAAACTGTGCAAAATCACCCGATTTGCCCTGTTTTCTTCCAATTGCCTTCTTTATTGCCCTGAATCGAAATACAAGAGTAATGAGTCCATTTAAGTGCTAAATAAATGTAAAAGAGTGAATATTAGGGGATAAAATTAGGGTTTGTTTTGGTCTCACCACCCAGCATACCCAGGTTTTGACCCCCTCTAAGGATCTCATTGATTGGCACATCAAAGACAGCCCAATCTGACATCTAGTGCGATATCATAATCAAATCTAGGGGTCAGGTGTAACATTCCAGTTTTGCCCACTAATCACCAAGGTCCAAGGCAATATTGGAATTTTGGTCCGGTTCAAGGTTTCAAGAAAACCTACACTACATGCACCTCGGGTCTCACCTTGGTAACTGAGACAGGCTACCCCAACCAACTTGGTAGCACATCAATGTCAGCCTTAGCAAGATAAATCTTCCTAGACTTATCCAACGGCTGTGAATATTCTAAACTAACACAAGTCTCATATGTGTCCAGTTTAAGGGTATTACATAGAAATACACCATAATAACATGAATCAAATATGTACTTTATTCATTTACAATAAATGTCATAAGGTACATTATTCTGATTGGAGCTAAGGGTATACACTGTGTAACACCTTGTGATACGATTTATGTTAATATGGCCATGTTGGTTATGCCATAGGCATGTGTGATTAACTATAGCATGGGTTCTTTTCTTGAGGATGTCATCCGATGTAGGTTTGGCTATATTAGTTTCCAGAGAAGGTTGAAGAACATAGAAACCATTCTCAAGTTCTCCGTATGCGAGAAATTTTTTATTTCTATTAATAGTAATCGTATTACTAAAAAGAATAGAATATCCATCTGCACACAATTTTGAAACAAAAATTAAATTTCTTCTCAAATTTTGTACATAAAAACAATCTTTCAGTATAATTATTCATTCTTTGAAAATTAAGTCAATGGTTCCTATAGCCGTAGGTGCAACATTTGCAGAAGTCCCCAAGTAAAGAGTCACTTTTTCGTCACTCAGGGTGCATGGAGCCAACTGTTTTAGCTACATAACCCCACCACTTTTCTGTGAAGGATCATATCCACTCATCGTATGAGCTTTCCCTTTGGCCTCTATCAAACAAGGTTCATTGACATTTTAGGTTAAACCTTTCTGTTCAGTGAGTGCTCACCCATCATATTTGTGAATGCCAAGGTACCATGACACATCTATCATCTTATGAAACACTCCAACAGGTCCAGCAACAAATGGATAGCCCAATTTTATGGTGCATTTTCTCATTACAGGAGGACCCATCTTCATGCTAATGATGGAAGGCCTTTAGAGAGTTCATCATATGAATCTCCCTCTCACTTGCACACATATTTCAGGAGGGAACAAAAGTTATGCCTTAGTTTAATTTAGGTCAAACTAAAGTGGCTCCCACTGACTTTCATAAAGTCAGATTTCAGTGGGCCTTTAATGACTAGGGTTCTACACGGTTCCTCTTTTGGGAGGTGTGGGGCCTACCACAAAGGGAGATCATCCAATGATCTTAAGAACACCATGGCAATGATTTGCATTCAGCCATGGTGTTCATAAGAGCCACTATCGTATCAACATGGGCTAAGTACTTATGGCCCATGAACGTTGCACATCACACATCCATACATCACATGCAAGGATAAAATTGATCCGATCAATTAATATTTGTAAAGCCCATTATTAAGGCCCGTAATAATTCATAATATTACTGATTAATATTATCTAGGTATATGGGTTGAATAGCAAAGAGCAATTCAACCCATATAGCTTTTATGCAGTTAATGGGCTTAAGCAGTTTTAACACATTAAAACTAGGCTTTACAGGTGTGGGCTGAATTAGATCTTGCAATTAACTATCAATCCCTTGATCCAAGAGTGAAAAGTTAGGGCTGAGAACAGCCCCCATCGAACAACAGATTTGGTCCAACCAATTTGGTCCAATCTGGTTCAAATGGGTCTAGGGTTTGATTTTTAATTCAAGAATTAATTCAAGATTTGATCTGAAATTAAACTACTGATTAAAGACAATCAATAATCAGTACTAGGGCAGTTCGCAGATCTGCTACCTGCAAAACAGATGTTAGATTACAATTTGTAGTTTCTCAAACTACAAATCACAGATAGTGAAACCCTAATTTGCAAAATCTCCTCCTTCTACGCGATCAGCTTCGAACGTGATTGAAATAAAATAGAAAAAACCCTAATTTTCTATTAATATTATATCAAATCAAATTCCTATACATTCAGTCTAGAAATTAAAAAAAATATTAATTACAGGCCATAATGTAAAGAACTGTAAATCACAGTTTTCCTGCACCATTAAAGAATGCAATCTCCACCATACGAACAACCCATAAATCAAGATAAATAAAAAGAACAATTCTAACTATATATCAGATTTATAAAGATTTAATTTCAGATCAATCGCCCTTAATCTGGGAACCGATTTCCCAGAAAATCCATTATCTGCGCAAATTGGGTAGAATGCCTTTCGCCCATTTGCGCAGTTTCAGAGATAATCAATTTTTGGTTCAAGATTTGAACATAGCTCCGATACCAATGAAGGGATGAGAGATCCATCATATAGATAGCCAAACCCTACAGGTAAGTAGGGTGAAATTTCAAAAATTTCTCTCTCTCCCATGTGGGAATCACATTCCCTATTTTAGAAAATTGCATTTTCAATGATCAATCTTGAACCCTAAACTAGACCAGATCTAAAACCAAAAGGTAGGAGAGGGATATACCTGATACAGAGTAACAGTAACTCCTAACGAAGGTGTTCACGCCCAAGGAAAATGCCAAAGACTGCTCCCACTGAAGATGACACAGCGTAAGGTGGAGCAGAATCAACTGGTGGTTATTCAGCAAGAACCGAACTCTTCAACAAGAATTCGTTGGAGGATGAGTGAGCATGACTTCAGATCTGTTTTTCACCAAAAACTGATATCCAGAGCCTTTCTTGGTCGCTCCTATAGGTGGAGATCGAACTAGCTATGGTGGCAGCAATAGAAGAGGTCAAGAGCAAAAGATGGCATCAATCTAACTAGAGTTGTCTTCTCTCTTGAATCTGTAACTTGATTGGATGTATTGGGGTTCGCCATCCTCCTCTATTTATAGCATTAAAGAGAACTTCTCCTAATCCTATTAGGAGTTTCCTAATCCAAATCTTGTATTTGGATCTAGACTCTCTTTAAGAAATACGGATAATCCCTTATCTTATCTGCAACTAAATATCAACCCTTCTAATCTTATTAGAGTTTCCTAATCCAAACCTTTATTTGGATCTGGACTCTTTGACTGGATAGGGACAATCCCTTATCCTTATCTACTGATCTAAATCCTAGAACCACCCCTCTTTAATTAATCTAATTAAGCCAATTCAAATTGGGCATTAGGCCCATTAAGTCTATCTGCTCACATATCCTCCAAATTGTTGCCCAGTTGGGTATCCTTGTATGGCACGGGACCCAAACATTGATCTATACATCAGCCACATGGGTTCAGCCCAGTCTCTGTTACAAGGCCTGGCCGAATTCACTGTAGGAGACAGTGAACCCCTGAGTCCATCACCATGGGCTCTTAATGGTTCCAACATTTACACTAAATGGTCCTTGGGTCAGCCACCTTATAAAAACCCAAGGACTGTGGACAGATGCAAGATTAGCCCATTAGGTATTACCCTCAATGGTCTTACACTTAACCTCTCAGCCCATAATGATCAAACACTGCCTGACAAGAGTGAACCTCTCCCTCGGCTACAAGGAACAGTGTTGCACTCTCTACTCACAAGGATCTTGGGAATTAAAACCTTTTTCAAACATTATGAAACCTTAAATATATATATATATATATATATATATATGTATATTTATATATAAATATATTTTGCAAAACAAATTTCAGCGGTTGAAATCGGATACCGGCAGCTTTGGTTTCCATCAAAGAGACTGCATCCTGATCATTCACTTTGTCCGACAAAGGGGCTGATCCTGTCACTATGTTCACCTACTCAGATGAATTCTCAGACTGTCCCAACATACCCAGGTTATGACCTTCTCTAAGGATCTCACTGATTGGCATATCAAAGACAACCCAATCTAACACCTAGTGTAGTATCATAATCAAGTTTATGGGTTAGGTGTAACATTCCAGTTTTTCCCATCTATCTCCAAGGTCTAGGGCAATACTGGAATTCTGGTATGATTCAGGGTTTCAAGAAAACCCACACTGCATATACCTCAGGTCTCACCCTGGTAGCTGAGACAAGCCACCCCAACCAACTTGGCGGCACATCAGTGTCAACCTTGACAGGATAAATCTCCTTAGATCTATCCAACGATTGTGAAGATTCTAAAATAACATGAGTCTCATAAGTGTCTAGTTTAAGGGTATTACATAGAAACACCCCATAATAACATGAGTCAAATATGTACTTTATTCATTTACAATAAATGTCATAATGTACATCATTCTGATTGGAACAAAGGGCATACATTGTCTAACAAAGAGGGATTGATTAATCAGCCATGTTTGGAAGTTAAGTCTAGCCAATTAAATTAAGAATTGCATGGGCCCAACCCCTTTTTGCCAAGTGGCAATTGGCTTTAAATAGGAGGGGACAAATCCAATTCATTTCTTAATAAGCCCTTAAATCAGATCACAAATTGATCATTAAACTATCAATCTTGTGGGTCCCCTAAATTAATTGCTTAATTCCCAATTGGATCTGAATTGGGTCAGCTCTTTCACTACAAAAGGGGATGGGGGGGTTCTTGTTCGAATGGTCTTTCTCCCATTCGGCTCCCCCCTTCAACCACCGATTTCATCTTGGATTGCTTCCATTGCTTTTGAAAAAGGAGAGGAAACAAGTTGCACCAAGATCAAGGAAGAAAGAAGAAAGACTCCAACTCTTCAACTGCCGAAGCATCGAAATTGCTACAACTTCATACCACATCAATCGAGGAAATTTCGATCTTTAAATTCCCATGATCCAAAAGGCTTATGTCAATTCTACAAGTGAGGATATTGCTTTTAGCTATTCATGTTCTAATCATTGATAAGTGTGAGTAAATTTTTGCTCACACAAGGTTGGGCGTTACTTGCTTCTCATAATCACAAGTTCTAGTTGCAGTTTTTGATTTTGCCAAAGACAAGAGAATCAGAGGGTTTTCTTTGCCAAGAAAAAGAGAGTTTGTATCCCACTTAAATTTCTAAAAGAAATTAAATTTTTTGAATTTGTTTGCATTAATTTTTTTGCTCCAAATTTATGCACGAAATTTGTGTTGACAAATTTCTGGCACACCCAGTGGGACCTCTCTTTCCTCTCACCTCTCAAATCAACACATCAAGTTTATTTTTGACAAAAGGTTTGGACGCATGGATCCATAGAAAATTGTTTCAAGTGTTGTCAAGAACAAGAAAAACACCACATATAGCTCAAGCTCATCCAAATCATGTGCATTTGTAGCCTCCAACTATGAGAGGCCAACCATCCACCTTATGACAAGTCTGAGGATTCCCAACTGGTTGCACCTCTTGCCTTCTATGGAACTCAAGGGGTCCCTTCAAAAGTCCGAAATGCCAAAAAGGGACCTTCAAGGTTGCCAATGACAAGGGGCATTAATATGAAGGGGGTAGCCTCGGTGAAAGAGTTCATCACAACAAATCTGCTTGAGTATCCAAGTGGAGGAATGCCCTTGGCGGACGTAGAATCGAGTACCAGGTCTAGGTCTAGCTCCCGTCCCAACTCTCCCAAGATTGGAGGGTTTGATTACATGTACATTCACTCCTACACCTCAGTAGCACCTGTCATGATGGTGGGAGCTACTACGGTGGAAGAACAACTTGCTGAGATGGCTGCGACCATCGCTAAGTTAACAAAGATATTAGAAGAGAAGGATCTTCAAATCACTTCTTTCATGAATCGGATGAAACAAATGCAAACAACGACATCTAGACATGGGCCTTCACACCAAGGGTTCACCCCGCAAGTAGACCCTCCCCGAGAAGAGTTGCCAAAATGTACTAACATATAGGATGCCCAACATGCCTCGGTCGCCTCCCTCTTAGTACAGAAGCTCCAAAATATGATTTCCACAATCATCCTCAGTGTATACTAAGCCATACACTGAGCGCATTGATCATATGCCTATGCCATTAGAGTACCAACCCCTGAACATTCAATAATTCGATTGGAAAGGTAACCCTAGGCAATACATTGCACACTTTGTGGAGACATGCAATAATGCCAGAACCTACAACGACTTGATGGTAAATTAGTTTGTGCGATCCCTATGAGAAAATGTATTCGATTGGTACACCGACCTCCCTTCTGGATCAATTGATGGTTGGGACCAATTAGAAAGAGAGTTCTCGGATCACTTCTACAGTACTCGGCGTATTGTAAGCATGTATGAACTTACCACCACAAAACAAAAGAAAGATGTACCAGTCGTTGACTACATTGATAGGTGGAGAAATCTCTATCTTAACTGTCAAGACCAGCTCACTAAGGCATCAGCCATAGACACCTTTATTCAGGGTATGCATTGGGGGTTACATTACATCTTGAAGGGAATAAAAACCTAGACGTTCGAAGAATTAGCTACCTGTGCCCATGACATGGAGCTTAGCTTAGCCAGGTTTGGAGAACAACGACCACAAGACTTTCGAAAGGAAAAGGAGAAGAAAGATGGAAAAAGGGAAGTAAAGGCATCTAAACCAAAGGTTGTTCTGACAACTTCAACGGCCCATCTTAGGGTTTCTAGGAGCAAAAGGGGAAAGGAAGAGACAAAGTCAACTGCTCGCTAAGAAATGGAAAAACCAAAGCTCACTCTTAAGGAGTTAGAAGCAAAGGTGTACCCATTCCTGGACTTTGATGTGCTAGGGATGCTAGATGCTCTTCTAGCCCAGAAATTAATAGAGCTACCTGACTGCAAGTTCCCAGAAGAAGAGGGGCAGACTGACCACCCCAAGTATTATTGCTACCATCGGATAATCAATCACCCGGTCGAAAATTGTATTGTTTTCAAAGACAAAATAATGCGGTTGGGTAAATTAAGGATGATTGAGTTGGATATAAATGAGGATACAGTAGCTACCAACATGAAAACTATCACGTTTGGGTCCCATGATACCATGTCCCCCCTAGAAACTCACCTGTCATCAGTCGTACTGCCATATGAGGTCATGTTTGATACTTTTGACCCCATTGTATGTGATCCTACATGAGGGGCATTACTAAGCCAAATACAAGTGCAAGATCTTAGTTTGGAAGAAATTCTTTCACTCCATTCCATCATATCACTTTTGGATGATGAGGGTTGGATTGTCATTACTTGATGGAAGCATCATGTTACATGTCTACCCAACCTACCCTATGAGCAACCAAAGCAAGTTACAAGGGTTCAACCACATATACCACCTGATGAATCGATTTTTTGGCTAAGTACCTCGTCATTTGGTCTGCTTCCAAGTGACCGATGACTCAAGCCGTAGTACAGAACTTTGGTTGGCAAGCGGAATCGAGCTGGGCAGTCTAGGTGGCGAGCTGACCATAGTACCGAGCTACCTATGAGGTGTCGAGTTGTATGTGAGGCACCGGGCTGACCTGGTGCCGAGCTGCCTGTGAGGTGTCGAGTTATCTGTGAGGTGCCAGGCTGACCAGGTGCCGAGCTGCCTGTGAGGTGTCGGGCTAACCAGGTGCCGAGCTGCCTATGAGGTGCCGGGCTGACCAGGTGTCGAGTTGCCTGTGAGGTGCTGGGCTGACTAGGTGCCGAGCTGCCTAGTGGCAAACTGACTATGAGCTTCGTTGCTCTTTAGAAACCTACAAGGAACCAAATGTTAGAGGACCCAGGGTTACTAACCCGACGAGGTCACTCCGATGCTTAAGTTAGTGCTCTCATAGTAGACTGTGAGCTAAAAATCACACAGTATGAGAGCTAGGAATTGCTTATTTGCTTACTTGCTTGCTTGCTTTTTGCCCCTGTCATTGGGGCTGGTGCCTTTATATAGGCCTTGCTTAAGTACCGCTCCCGAGATCTTCAAAAGGTCATGTCTAACTGGTCCGAGATCCTCGGAGGTAACTGCCATGCACATTGACCATCTTCCAGAATGAGGGCTAACCTCCAAGGATCATGGGGTATGCATGCCGAATTTGTTGGTGACCACGTCTTGCACGTCGCTAGGTCGGTGCATGTGCCAGGCTGCCAGGCTGTACACCATCAACTTGGCAAGTTGTTGCCATGTGTCACAATGTCATTGGAGGGAAAAATCCCCCCTCATCATTTGCCCCCTACTCCCGAGCTGAAAGTAACTCGACAAAGGGAGTAGATTTTTCCTTTTGGCCTAAAATGAATAATTCGATGAGCTCATAAGCATCGATTCAATTCCTTAGGCTCTGGGAGCGACTCGCAGTCTGCTCCTTGATTTTTTCCATGCTGAAGAGGCGATTGGGTCTTATTTGGCGAGGAGGTCTTCTCTTGTTGGGTATTTTGGTCCTTAGGTTCTGGGAGTGACTCGTAGTCCACTCTCCTTGATCTTGCCCATGCCGAAGAGGCGACTGGGTCTTATGTGGTACCAAGGTCTTCACCAGTTTGGTACTTTAGTGCTATGCTGCACTGCATCAGCCTCGTGACGCCGGTCACCCACTCCTACAAGAAGCTACTACGAGCTCGACCTATGGGGGAATCACTACTAACTTTAGGTTGCCAGCTCGCATGAGAGCCTTAGAAGGCTCGACCAGCAAGGGCGTCCATGCAATCTGTTGGCCGCCAACTCCTGCGGAAGCCACAAAGAGCTCATCTTGTAGAGGGGACCTCGCAAAGAGGATTGATGAGGCTTTATTCGAGTTGAAATAAAATTGGTAGAGCTGCTTAATCTGTTAGCTATCAACTTCCTACATAGTCTTTGAGTTCATAAGAAATGGAAACTATAAAGTGAGAGCTTTAGTTTCTAAAAAGTGAGGACTTAGCTTTCTAGAAGAAGAGGATTTAGCTTTTTAGAGGATGAGAACTTAGCTTTTGGTAGCATTTTCCACAGACGGAATCGAGTTGGGCAGGCTTGGTGGCGAGCTGACCATAGTGCTGAGCTGCCTGTGAAGCATTAGGTTGACCAGGTGCCGAGCTGCCGAAGTGCCGAGCTGCCCAGGTGTTGAGCTACCTCTGAGGTGCCGAGCTGCCTGTGAGGTGCCAGGCTTACCAGGTGTCGAGCTGCCTATGAGGTGCCGAGCTGCCTGTGAGGTGCTAGGATGACCAGGTGCTGAGCTACCTGGTGGCGAGCTGACTATGAGCTTCGTTGCTCTTTAGAGACCTGCAAGGAACCAAATGTCAGAGGACCCGGGGTGGCTAACCCAGCGAGGTTGCTTTGATGCTTAAGTTAGTACAGTCATAGTAGACTGCGAGCTAAAATTCACACAGTATAAGAGCTAGAATTTTCTTACTTGCTTACTTGCTTGCTTGCTTTTTCCCCTTGTCATTGGGGTTGATGCCTTTATATAGGCCTTGCTTAAGTACCACTGCCAAGATCTCTGGAAGGTCATGTCTAACTGGTCCAAGATCCTTATAGGTAACTACCATGCACGTTGACCATCTTCCGGAACGAGGGCCAACCTCCAAGGATCGTGGGGTATGCATGCCAAATTTGTCAGTGAGCACATCTCGTAGGTCGCTAGGTCAGCGCATGTGCCAGGCTACTAGGCTGGACACCATCAACTTGGAAAGTTGTTGCTTGAGTGGTTCAGGGTGTCACCCAGTTGTTCTGAGGTGCCATGTGTCACAATGTCATTGGAGGGAAAAATCTGCCATCATCACCACCCAATATCAAGAAAGTGAGGGGAAAAAGTCTTTTTGCTCAATCAACATGTGAGCAACAGACCCCTCGCTTCCCAATCACTCTACGAGAGTATATTCTAGTAAGGTTCTTTTCCAGAGAGTGAGCGGAGGTGCATATGGTAACATGTTATCCCATGCATGTGGAAGATGCAATCCAAAAGAGGATGAGTCAACAAAACTGGGATCAAGTAAAGATGGAAAAGTTATGGATATTGATGAAGTCCTCAACCAACTTAATGAAATTCCAATGCAATTTAATCTATACACAACACTACAATTGTTAGAAGGGGTTCGATGTGCTCTTAGTTGTGTTCTTACAATTCCTAATGAATACAAGGAGAAGATTGATAGTCAAAGGGAACTTGCCTTATGCATGGCCACCATCACCTTCTAGAATGAAGATTTACAACTGGGCTCCCATCCTCATAATAGACCCTTGTAGGTTACAGGGTATGTTCAAGATCAAAAGATACATTGGATGCTCCTTGACTATGGATAAGCTATTAATATTATGCCAATCCAAACAATGAAAGAGATAGGCATCTCTCGGATGAGCTAACCAAGAGTAGGCTGATGATTCAAGGTTTTAATCAAGGAGGACAATGGGATATTGGCGAGATCTGCCTTAAACTCACCATTGAAGACTTGACATCTTCAATGCTTTTTCATATCATTGATGCTAGAACCTCAAACCACTTACTCCTCGGACGCCCTTGGCTGCATGAGACTGGGATGATTCCTTCTACATTACATCAATGCTTTAAGTACTACCAAGATGGCATCCAAAAGTGTGTCATTGCAGAAGATAAGCCATTCACATTTGTTGAATCATATTTTGTAGATGCCAAGTTCTATTCAAAGGCCAAGGTAAATTCAAAAGCATTACCGGTCTTTGTTCCCTCATCTAGTAAAGTCACAAGTCCTGAAGGCATTGACTTACAAAAGCCATGTCTGAAGGCCTTTCCTACACCAGTGGTCAAGAAAAACGAAGAAAAATCCAGTGGTTCCTTAGAAAAGGTAACTCCGATACTTCATTACGTACCAAAATCTCGTAGAAAAGAGGGACAACCTCCATTTGTAGTTTACTCATAAGAGTACAGGTTTTGTAATTTTGGAGAAAGATTTAGAGGTCTTAAAAGATGCCTTGGTCCTCCCAATGCTAGCATTAGAGAACCCTAAAACCATCAGTTGACCTCCCAGGAGGTTTGCAATGGGGATAGCATCATCACGAGGCGAAAGCAAATCGACCCATGCCAAGAAGCATCTAGAAGAATGGTTTGATCCTAAAGTATGTAAACTTTTTGAGAATGTTGGATATGGAAAAGAGGAACCAAAGAAAATGGGTTAAGTTATCGATGAGTGTGGGACACCATTGACAAAGACCCAATGTAAATTGCTTGAAAATGGACACACCACACCCCAAACGAGAACAGGGTTAGGATTCATGCAAAAAAAGCTTTTGCAAAAGAAAGCCAACACTCATCACATTACTGCTGAAGTCCTAGAGGAAAAACCTAAAAATCCTATCAACAAGCGAGTATTAGCATTTGATAGAATTGGAACACCGAACCCCCGTACCTTGGTATTCAAACAATTAGGGGCATCAAGAAAAGATCCAAGAAAGGTGAATGATCCGGAGGTAGCAAAAGAGAGAGATGAACCTTGTAGTTTTATCCCTTCGCGCATGAAGCACCAGGCATCATTGAAAACAACCCTTGGTGATACCCTGACAATTAAGCGACAAACAATGGTACTCACAAATCAAGCCTCAACTTCTCGTGCAGAAGAAGACCAATCCAAAGAGGAAGAAAATGATTGTTGCAACCATGTGATGGTTAGACAACTCATAGATGATGACTCCTCGTCCTCTGATTCTTAAATCGAACAAGCACCACCCACCTACGAGGAAGGGGGTAGACAACTATGGATGAGTTGAAAGAGTTAAAACTTGGACAAGAAGAGAGCACCTAGCCTGTTTACATTAGTGCACTCTTAACTCCCAAAGAGAAGTCTCAATACTTCGAGCTACTTAAAGAGTTCAAAGATGTGTTCACCTATACTTATGAAGAGATGTCGGGGCTACACACTAAGGTAGCAATCCATCACTTCTTGGTCACTTGCGGCACTCGTCCAGTAAAACAAGCACAACATTGGTTCCGTCCCAAACTTGTACCACTTATTGAAGTCAAGGTTAATAAACTCATTGAGGCTGGATTTATTCGGGAAGTAAATTATCCTATGTGGATATCCAATATTGTTCTAGTAAGGAAGAAAAATGGGCAAATAAGGGTTTGTGTCAATTTTCGAGACCTTAATAATGCTTATCCAAGGGACGATTTTCCTTTACCTATTATTGAGTTGATGGTTGATGCCACCACGGGTATGAAGCATTGTCCTTTATGGATGGCTCATCAGGGTACAACCAAATTTGGATGTCTCCTGAAGATGAAGAACTCACCGCATTCCATACTCCTAAGAGGATTTGTTGTTACGAGGTCATGCCCTTCAGGCTAAAAAATTCTGATGCAACTTACCAATGTGCCATGCAAAACATTTTTGATGACTTATTGCACAACATTGTGGAGTGTTATGTTAACAATTTGGTCATGAAGTCAAGGAAGAGACCTAACCACTTAAGTGACTTATGCAAGATCTTTAGTAGGTTAAGGCGGTATTAGCTAAAGATGAATCCCCTAAAGTGCACTTTTGGAGTGACATCTAGGAAGTTTCTTGGATTCATTGTTCGACATTGTGGCATTGAAATTGATCAGTCTAATATTGATGCCATTCAAAATATGCCTGAACCTAGGAACCTACGAGAACTTAAAAGTCTTCAAGGTCACCTTGCCTACATCCAAAGATTTATTTCTAACTTGGTAGGAAGATGTATTCCATTCAATAGATTAATGAAGAAGGGAGTGCCCTTTGTCTAGGATGAGGGCACCCAAGAGCAATCATTAAGTGCTTTACTTGCTCAAGTAAATGAACAAGGCAAGAAAAATGCTTTGTATTATTTAAGTTGGACATTAGTGGGGGTAGAACTAAATTATTCCCCAATTGAAAAGACATGTCTCGCTCTGATTTTTGCAACAAAAACGTTGCACCATTACATGCTAGCGCATACAATCCACCTGATCTCGCGAGCTGACCCGCTTAAATGCATCATGTCTAAGCTAGTACTTTCTGGAAGGCTGGCCAAGTGGGCTCTATTATTGTCCAAGTTTGAAATTGAATACATTCCACAAAAGTTAGTTAAGGGTCAAGTGTTGAATGATTTTCTAGCTGATCACCCCATCCTAGCATGTTGTGAATTACCTTAAGAACTCCCAGATGAAGAAGTCTTCTTCATTGAGCTTCCATT
Source organism: Nelumbo lutea (assembly GCF_056320005.1). Lineage (NCBI taxonomy): Eukaryota > Viridiplantae > Streptophyta > Magnoliopsida > Proteales > Nelumbonaceae > Nelumbo > Nelumbo lutea. The sequence goes on along the minus strand of NC_142686.1, from coordinate 83,974,173 downwards.
ACCTTGGGAGCTATTCTTTGATGGTGCTACTCGAAAGGATGGTGCTGGAGCAGGCGTGGTATTTGTCTCTCCATAATGGGAGGTATTGCCTTTCTCTTTCACCTTGACGTGTTTATGTTCAAACAATGCAATATAATACCAGGCCCTAATTATTGGGTTAAAGATGGCTCTAGATATGGAAATCTGACACATGGTTGTTTACGGAGATTCAAAACTGGTCATAAATCAACTCTTAGGGGAATACAATGTGCATAAGTTGGACCTAGTCCCATACTTTCGCTATGAGAGTAAGCTCATGAAACAATTCGATTACATAAACATTGAGCACATACCTAGAAGTGAGAACAAACAAGCGGACGCTCAAGTTAACCTTGCTACAACACTCTTATTATCTGAAAGAGACTCGGTATCTGTGCCCATTTGCAACAGTTGGGTTGTACCTCCGGTTACCACCGTGAAGAAGAAAATGAGAGTAATGCCATCTCAGTGTCTCCTAGTGAAGGAAAGGATTGGAGATAGCCTATGATTGATCACCTACAAGATGGAAAGCTTCCTGAAAATCCAAAAGTTTGAACAGAGGTATAGAGATGAACCCCTTGATTCATCTACCTAAATGGTAAGTTGTATCGAAGATCTTTTACTGATCTACTTTTAAGATGTTTGGGCGAAGATGAGACACCAATTGCACTAGAAGCTGCCCATGCAGGAATCTGTGGAGCTCACCAATTTGGACCAAAACTCTATGATCAGATCAATAGACTAGGGCATTATTGGCTTACCATGGTAAAAGACTCAATAGAATATGCAAAACATTGCCTGGCATGCCAGTTTCGCGGTGACTTCATTCGTCAACCACCTGATTCTCTGCACACCACGATTGCTTCTTGGCCCTTTAACACTAAGGGGTTAGACATCGATGGTCCGATTCCAAAGTCATCTAAGGGGCGTTTTTACATTCTTGCTGGGACTGATTACTTTTCAAAGTGGGCAGAAGCCATAGCACTCAAAGAAGTCAAAAAGGAAACAATTGTAGAATTCATTAACAACTACATTGTCTATCGCTATGGTGTTCCGCACTACATTGTCACTAACAATGCAAAGCCATTTTTCAACCATTTATTGAACCAATTTTGTGAGAAATTTGGTATTAAACAAAGGTGCTCTAGTATGTACAATGCAGTTGCAAATGGCTTGGCTAAGGCCTTTAATAAAACCCTATGCAAATTATTGGAGAAAGTGATTTCTAAAAGTAAAAGAGATTGGCATGAGTGTATGGGAAAAGCACTATGGGCCTATCACACTTCTTACCATACAGCTACACAGGCAACCCCTTACTCACTAGTTTATGGGGTCGAGGCAATGCTCCCACTTTTGGTACAAATTCCCTCATTATGCATAGCAATCCAAGAAGGGCTTGCAGACAATGGGAATGCATGGCTTCGGCTTGCAGAACTCAACGCCTTGGATGAAAAGAGGTTAGAGGCACAACAACGCTTCGAATGCTACCAAGCCCAATGGCTCAAGTTTTCAATAGAAGAGTCTAGCCTCACTCATTCCAAAAGGGAGACTTAGTACTTGTAGTCTGTAGGCCAATCATCTTGTCACATCGTTCTGGAAAAAAATTCAACCCCAAGTGGGAGGGTCTACATGCAGTCCAAGAAGTCTATAGCAGTGATGCTTACTTACTCATTACTCCCGACAGGCCATGGTTAGGACCTATCAATGAGAAATACCTGAAAAGGTATTATTCATGAAGATTTGTGACACCAAGTGCTCTCTGATACGAGCTTAAACTATCTACCAAGTGATCCCAGATACAAGCCTAAAATGTCTATAGGACTCTAGGGCATGAATATAAGTTGTTGTACACCCTATGTACCTAAAATATATATGAAGTGATGGGAGATCCATTATATGGATGGCTAAACCCTACTGGAAGGTCGGGAGAATTTTCAAAAATTTCTTTACCCCCATCTAGGAATCCTATTCTCAATTTAGAAAACTGCATTTTCAAGGTTCGTTCTTGTAACCAAATTGGACCAAATCTGAAACCAAGATTAGGGAGGGATATACTTGATACGGAATCCATGCAAAAAGCTTCTCCCAACGTAGGTGTTCACACCCAAAGAGTACCAAATCCTTCCTCCACTAAATATGACAAAGCATAGGATAAGACAGGATCAGCAGGTAGTTCTTCACCAAGAACTTGTGATTCTTCAACAAGAATCGAATGGGATAGTGAGCACAGCTTCAAAATTATTTCTTGTAGTAAGAAACAATATCAAGATGAAATCTTGATCAGATCCAATAACTGGACATCAAACAGTGTAAGGCGGAAAGAACAGGAAGAAAAAGAACTAATGGCAAGATCAGTCTAACTGAGTTGTCCTCTATAAAGTTTGTGTCTTTTTCAGGTCCGCCCTGCACTCTATTTATAGCCTTAACAAGACAACCTCCTAATCTGATTAGGAGTCTCCTTAACCAAATCTTTATTTGTATCTAGACTCTTTAAGTGATAAGGATAATCTCTTATTTTATCTGCAGTTCAAGATCAGCTTATTCCTAATAAAATTAGGAGTTCCCTGATCCAAATCTTTATTTGGATCTAGACTCTTTAAGTGGATAACAGTTACCCTCTTATCCTTATCTGCTGATCCAAACCTAAATCCGCCCCTATTTAATTAATCCAATTAACCTAGTTCGAAATGGGCTTTAGGCACATTAGGCTTTCAGGCTCACTTCCTTTTAATGATGGCTAGCTTGGCTCTCTTTGTATGGCATGGGACCCTAACATTGATTTACACATTAGCAACATGGGTTCAGTCTAGCTTCTATAACAAGGCCTGCCCGAATTCACTACTGAATACAGTGAACCCCTGATTCCATCACTATGGGTTCTTAATGGGCCCAACATTTACACTAAATGGTCCTGGGCTTCAGCCATCTTATGAAGGCCCAAGAACTATGGGCAGATGAAAGATTAGCCCATCAGGTATAACCCTCAATGGTCTTACACTTAACCTCTCAGCCCTTAATGATCAAACACTACCCGACAAGAGAGGACCTCTCCCTCGGCTACAAGGTACAGTGTTGCACTCTCTACTCACATGGATCTCAAGAATTAGAACCTTTTGAAACCATAATATATATAAGTATATCTCTATATAACTATATTTTGCAAAACCAAATTTCAAACACATTTGAAATCCACTACTGGTAGTTTAGGTTTTCATCAAAAAGAGTGCATTTTTCTGATCATTCACTTTGTCTATCACTATGACCACCCACTCAGATGAATTCTCAGATTGTCCCAACATACCCAGGTTTTGACCCCGTCTAAGGATCTCACTGATTGGCACATCAAAGATAACCCAATATGACACCTAGTGCAGTATCATAATCGAGTCTAGGGGTCAGGTGTAACATTTCAGTTTTGCCCATCTATCTCCAAGGTTTAGGGAAATACTGGAATTTCGGTTTGGTTCAGGGCTTCTAGAAAACCCACACTGCATGTACCTCAGGTCTCACCTTGGTAACTGAGACAAGCCACCCCAACCAACTTAGCAGTACATTAATGTCAGCCTTGGTAGGATAAATCTCCCCAGATCTATCCATCAGCTGTGAAGATTCTAAACTAACATGAGTCTCACTTGTGTCCAATTTAAGGGTATTACACAGAAACACACCACAATTACATGAATCAAATATGCACTTTATTCATTTACAATAAATGTCATAATGTACATCATGCTGATTGGAGCTAAGGGCATATGCTGTCTAACTGCTCCCACTTGCACTTAGGTCCAATTGGGTACAAGCTGGAGTCCCATAATTTTCATGTCTTTTTCAAACATTTTCTGTGTTAGTGGCTTGGTTAATGGGTCTGCTACATTTTCTACTGATGCTACCTTCTGAATCAAGACGTCCCCTCTTCCAACTATCTCCTGTAGTACATGGTACTTCCTCTCAATGTTCTTTAACTTCGAATGGACTCGTGGCTCCTTGGCCTGAGTAATGTCTCTAGTGTTGTCACACAACAGTAGAATGGGTGATGTGTTGGAAGGAACTACTCCTAATTCCTGAATGAACTTCTTCATCCATACAGCTTCCTTGGTAGCTTCACTTGTATCAATGTACTCGGCCTCAGTTGTGGAATCTATTGTAGACCCTTGTTTGGTGCTTTTCCAACTAACTGCACAGGACCCCATCGTAAAGATGTATCCAGATGTAGACTTTCTATCATCTGGGTCTCACTCAAAATTGGCATCGGTATACCCAAGGATCTATAGTGAACTACCATCGAATACCAGACAAAACTCTTTTGTCTATCGAAGATATTTCAGTATGTTTTTCACAGTGGTCTAATGCTTTTGTCCTGAGATAGACTGTTATCTACTTACCACACTCATGGCCTGAGCAATGTCTGGCTGAGTGCACAGCATGCCATACATGATGCTCCCTATGTTAGAGGCATAGGGAACTTCCTTCATGCCCTCAATCTCCTCAGGTGTCTTGGGCGACATACCTTTGGAGAGAATGACTACGTGCTTGAACCAAACCTTTCATGGAGAATTATTGTGAAAGTCATACTTTCATCATAGTCAACATTCCTACATCATTCCCAATGAGTAGAATGTCATTTACATACAGAACCAAGAATGTAACCTTATCCCCACCAGTCTTCCTGTAAACAAAGGGCTCATCCGGATTCTACTCAAAGTCAAATTGTTTGACAGTAGAGTTAAACCGGATGTTCCAGCTCCTAGAAGTTTGCTTAAGTCCATATATGGATCGATTAAGTTTACATACCATGTGTTCTTGACCTGCAGCTATAAAATCTTATGGTTGTTGCATACAGATATCTTCAGTAAGATCTCCATTCAGGAACGCGGTTTTGACATCCATTTACCAAATCTCATAGTCATGGTATACTGCTATAGCCAGCACGATCCTAATGGATTTAAGCATGGAAACGGGCAAAAAGGTTTCCTTATAATCAATTCCCTCTTTCTAAGTGTACTCTTTCGCCACAAGATGAACCTTGTAGGTCTCAACTTTACCCTCGAGGTCCTTCTTCCTCTTATATATCCATTTGCAACCAATTCCTTTTACCCAGGCGGCAGATCTACTAGAGTCCATTCTCCATTGGTCTCCGTTAAGTCCATCTTAGCTCTCATGGCATCTATCCACTTCAAGGAATCTATGTCCAACATAGCTTTCGTATAAGTTACGGGATCCTCCTCACTGGTCATGGCTTCCACCAAGTAACTTTCTTGGTCATAGCCATAATGAACTAGAGGCCTGGATTCTCGGGTAGATGTCCTAGGTTGATTATTAACTAGAGCTTGTGGGACATCTCCCACTACCCCTGAGCTCTCCTCATCAGTAACAACTTCTTTACGATGATTGTTTAGGATGTAATCTTCCTTCAAGAAATGGGCATTTTGACTATAGAACACCTTCTGCTTTCCTAGGTCATAGAATAAATACTCTACAAAGCCTTTTGGGTAATTTACAAATAGGCAACACCTGGTTTTAAATTCCAATTTGTCAGTACTTGTTCTTTTAACATTTGTTAGACAACCCCAAATCTTCAAGTGTCTTACACTTAGTTTCTTATCGGTCCAAAGCTTGTAGGGAGTCTTCTAAATGGATTTGGTTGGAACTTGGTTCAACACGTATATCACAGTCTCTAATGCATAACCCCAAAAGGATGTAGGTAATTCCGAGTGTACGAGAAGTGATCGAACCATATCCAATAAAGTCTGGTTCCTCCTTTCTGACACACCATTTAATTGTGGTGTAGCAGGATGAGCTAATTGTGATACTATCCCATTTTCCTTTAAGTAGTCACTGAATTTGTCAGAGAGATATTCGCCTCCTTGATCTGATCGAAGGGCCTTAATGTGTCTTCCCAATTGTTTTTTGACCTCTTGCCTGAATTCTTTGAACTTTTCAAAGGATTCAAACTTGTGTCTCATTAGGTACACATAACCATATCGAGAATGATCATCGGTAAATGTTATAAGCATGCTAGTTATGTGTCCTAACATTCATGGGACCACATACATCAGTATATATAAGGTGAAGCATGCCTGTTGATCTTTCAGGCTTATCATTAAAGGACCGTTTCATCATCTTACTTTAAGGCAAGGTTCACTGGTTGGAAGATCTTCTACAATTAGAAAATACAAATGACCATCCTTTACCAACTTTGTGATACGATCTATGTTAATGTGGCCAAGTCAGTAATGCCACAGGCATGTAGGATTAATTGTATCACGAGTTCTTTTCTTGGAGTTATTATTCGATATAGTTTTGGTTATATTTGTTTTTAGAGAATGATGAAGAACATAGAGATCATTCTCAAGTTCTTCATATGTGAGGAATTTGTTAATCATTTTGATAGTAATCACATTACTAAAAAGAACAGAATAACCATCCACACACAGTTTTGAAATAGAAATCAAATTTCTTCTCAAATTGAGTACATAAAAACAATCTTTTAATGTAATAATTCCTTCTCTAAAATACAACTCTATAATTCCTATGGATGTAGCTACAACACTTGTAGAAGTCCCCAAGTAAAGAATCACTTCTCTGTCACTCAGTCTTCTACCTGTCTTGAACCCCTACAATGTATATTACATGCATGAGTAGAAAACCCAGAGTCAATACAACAGGAAGTAGAAGTGACCAACATATTGGTCTCTATGACAAAGGATCCAAAATTACCTTGTTTCTTGGTCCCCAGGTACTGATGATAGTTCCTCTTCCAGTGGTCGGTCTACTTACAAAAGTGATAGGCATCTGATGCTTTGTCCTTCTTTTGCTTTTTAGGCTTGCTAGATTTCTTCTGAGGTTTCTTCTTTTCCTTCCTCTTCTTCTTACCCGATTTTCCACCTTCAACAAGCATGGCTATAGGTTCATCCTTCTTTATCAGTTCTTCGGCCCTCTGCAACATGTTGTTGAGTTCTTGAAGGCTAACATTTAGTTTATTCATATTGTAATTCATTATGAAGTGATTGAAGGAAGGAGGCAAAGAATTTAGGATGGCATCAACTTTGATGACATGATCTAGCCTAGATCCAAGAGCCTCCAGTTCATTGATGTATCCCATCATCTTAAGACAATGGTCATGAACTAGTTGGTTCTTGGACATTTGTGCGGTCATAAACTGCTTTAGGACCTTCTAGTGAGTAGAACAATTCTGCTCTTCATACATGGTCTTTAGACTATCCAAGATATCCTTGGACACTTTGAACTGATCGAACTACCGCTATATCTAATTGTCTGAGGAGGCTATGATGTAGCACCGGGCAAGATATTTTTCTCTTTTCATTCTTTTCACTCGGACAATCCGGAGCAGGGTTCTTAGCAACTTTGTCCAATTTCTCGGACGTCAGAACCAGCATAAGGTTACGATACCAGTCAGCGTAATTTGGGCCCTTAAGCTTATTACCGTTCAACAGTTTGGTGAATTGTCCATTTGCCATTTCTGATAAAAGTCAATGCAAATACTAGTCCACAACCTTATTTGATTCATGTTATCTACATAGATATGGCTTTTAACCTATGTTCCATTTCCATTTATTCATCTCTGAGATTTCCCTCCTATCTCAGTAACAGAGACTATGAAATATGTCTCTATAAATGTGGGAAACCACATATAATGCATGGAGCCAACTATTTCTGTTGCATAATCCCACCACCTTCTGTGAAGGATCACATCCACTCATCTTGTGAGTTTTCCCTTTGGCCTCTGTCAGACAAGGTTCATTGCCATTTTAGGTTAAAGCTTTCTGTCTAGTAAGTGCTTACCCATCATATTCATGAACACCAAGGTACTATGAGAGAGTCTTCCATTTTAGGATAGGCCCCTCCCACATTTGTCTATGGCGCCCTTATCATCTTATGAAACAATCCAACAGATCCAGCAGCAAATGGATAGCCCAATTTTATGGTGCATCTCCTCATTACTGAAGGACCCATCTTCATTCTAATGATGGAAGGCCTTTAGAGAGTTCATCATATGAATCTTTCTATCACATGCACTTATATTTTAGTGGAAGGAACAAAATATTAGGCCCTAGTTTTATTTAGGTCAAACCAAAGTGGTTCCCATTGACTTTCTCAAATTCAGATTTAAATGGGCCCTAAACGGCTAGGGTTCCACATGATTCCTCTTAGGGGGGAAGCTGATGTGGGGCCCATCAAATGGGGAGATAATTCAATGATCTTATGGACACCATGGAAATGATGTGCATTCTCGCATTTAATGTATTTAAAACCATGAAGTATCCCAACACAAGTGAACATGAAATATATGCAATCGATTGTATCGATGTTTGGGCAGCTGAGATTAACACATCAAAGTTAGATGATCCCTTTGAAAGCTGCATTCTTAATTCGTGTAAAAACATGGAGGTTGTGGAGGAAGAAGTAAAGGAGGCAGTGAACTATTTGGAGTCCGGACAGGAAGGGTTCAAGCCAAGACAAGGTAATGCTCATTATATTATGTTGTCGATTTCTAATAAGAGACCGTTAACCTCTGTTTTGCAGGCCCCTATTCCAGATTTGAATCCGCCCATTATGGATGAAAGGGGAGCACACCGAATGGTAGGATGGAGCATAAAATGCACCTACTAGCCAGCAATTCAAACAGTAGGATGGAGCATAAAATGCACCTACTGACAAGTAATCCTAAAAGTGAGATGGAGCATAAAGTGCACTCACTTCCACCAAAAAGAAAAAAAAAAAGGAAAAAAAAAAAGAGAGAGAGAGGAGATAAAAATGTTTTCCCTAGTTTACTACCTGGTTTGTAGTAGGAAGAATTGGATTGACTAATGAATGAATCATGTGTGACTTGGTTGTGTTGATTCAACGATTTGTAATAGTTAACCTAGAATATTTATGGAGAAAGATGAAGGAGAGTTGAGTTTAAAATTCAGTAGACTAGCTAGTTTGTTCCTGTTTGATTTTTGCTTGAGTCTTGTCTTGCTCGAGGACGGGGGAGGGGGGGGTGGACCAGCTTTAGGCACCAAGAAGCAAAAGAGCAATCAGTCAAGAAAGCAAGAAAACTGCAAGAAGAAGGTGGCGGCAAAGAGAAGAGGAGACCTCAGTTCTAAGGGCGACACCATGAGTTCTTTCTTTTCTCTTATTTATTTTATTTCCTCTAATATGAACTGATTTATTTGTAGACAGGACTATTTAAAGCCTAATCATAACAATGGATATATTTTTATTCTGATTTATCCAAGATCATGATTTTCATATAGTCTATGAGTTATCTTGCTTAATCCTATTAGGAGTGACCATCTCTTAACTGATTAGGTTTATGTGAATGAATCGAGAGAGGAATTTATATAGCAGACCACATAATTCATGGGGTGAATTGAATGGTATATAGGGGTATATACACATGATTCATCTAAATGTAATAGTTTTTCCTTGAACTTAATGCACTTCTACCTTGAGAACTCTAGTCGAGAGATCGAAGGGTTACCTGATAGAAGTAGTTTTAGTATATCTCGAGAGAGAATATTAAATAAAATTGGAAAGATTTCAACTTATGGGAATGACAAATTATCTTGGGTAATCTCATACGTTAATATTCATTGGAATGGTTAGGTGGACCAAAAGTCCTAGCGAATTCAATCAATCGTTACATACTTCAGCATTGGTTACTTCTGCTCTTGTTGTTTTTTTTTTTTTTTTTTGTTTTTCATTAGTTTTTACCTTTAAATCTGAAATTCAATTGTCCAAATAATTAAGGAAGGCTATAGTTTTAATACTTATTTTGTTAAATCCTTGTGGGAACGATATTTTTATAGTACTTGATAACTAGTGCACTTTCTAGGGTTATAATCATAGCTATCACATAACTTCAAAATTGTTTCTTCTAGCAAGAAACAATATCATGATCAAATCTTGATCAGATCCAATAACTAGAGATCGAATAGGGTAGGGCGGCAAGAGCAGGAAGGAAAAGAACTGAAGGCAAGATTAGTCTAACTTAATTGTCTTCTGTAATGTTTGTGTGTCTTTTTCGGGTCTGCCCTCCTCTATATTTATATCCTTAAAGAGACAACCTCCTAATTTGATTAGGAGTCTCCCGATCCAAATCTATATTTGGACATGGACTCTTTAAGTGATAAGGATAGTCCCTTATCTTAACTACAATTCAAGATCAACTTATTCCTAATCAAATTAGGAGTTCCCTGATCCAAACCTTTATTTGGAAATGGACTCTTTAAGTGGATAAGAGTTATCCTCTTATCCTTATCTGCTGGTCCAAACCCAGATCCACCCCTATTTAATTAATCCAATTAACCTAGTTCGAAATGGGCTTTAGGCCCATTAGGCTTTCAGGCTCACTTCCTTTTAATGTTGGCTAGCTTGGCTCTCTTTGTATGGCGTGGGACCCTAACATTGATCTACACATCAGCCACATGGGTTCAGCCCATCCTCTATAACAAGGTCTAGCCGAATTCACTGCTTAATACAGTAAACCCCTAAGTTCATCACTATGGGCTCTTAATGGGCCCAACATTTACACTAAATGGTCCTTGGGACCAGCCATCTTATGAAGGGCCAAGGACTGTGGACAAATGCAAGATTAACCCATTAGGTACAATCCTCAATGGTCTTACACTTAACCTCTTAGCCCTTAATGATCAAACACTGCCCAACAAGAGAGAACATCTCCCTCGACTGCAAGGTATAGTGTAGCACTCTTTACTCACATGGATCCCAGGAATTAAAACCTTCAACAAACATTTTAAAACCATAATATATAAAAGTATATATCTCTACAACTATATTTTGCAAAACCAAATTTCAAACACATTTGAAATCCATTGCCAGCGGTTTAGGTTTCCATTAGAGAGCGTGCATTTATTCGATCATTCACTTTGTTCGACAAAGGGGCTGATCCTATCACTATGATCACCCACTCAGATGAATTCTCAGACTATCCCAACGTACCTAAGTTTTGACCCCCTCTAATGATCTCACTGATTGGCACATCAAAGACAGCCCAATCCGGCACCTAGTGCAGTATCATAATCGAGTCTAGGGGTTAGGTGTAACATTCTAGTTTTGCCCATCTATATCCAAGGTCCAAGGCAATACTGGAATTTTGGTTCGATTCAGGGTTTCTAGAAAACCCACACTGCATGTATAGTGCAACACTCTCTACTCACATGGATCCCAGGAATTAAAACCTTTTGCAAACATTTTGAAACCATAATATATAAAAGTATATATCTATAGAATTATATTTTGCAAAACCAAATTTCAAACACATTTGAAATCCACTACCGGTAGATTAGGTTTCCATTAGAGAGCATGCATTTTTTTGATCATTCACTTTGTTCGACAAAGGGGTTGATCCTATCGCTATGATCACTCATTCAGATGAATTCTCAGACTATCCTAACATACCTAGGTTTTGACCTCCCTCTAATGATCTCATTGATTGGCACATCAAAGACAACCCAATCCGACACCTAGTGCAGTATCATAATCGAGTCTAGGGGTTAGGTGTAACATTCCAGTTTTGCCCATCTATCTCCAAGGTCCAGGGCAATATTGGAATTTTGGTCCGGTTCAGGGTTTCTAGAAAACCCACACTGCATGTACCTCAGGTCTCACCCTAGCAGCTGAGACAAGCCACCCCAACCAACTTGGCAATACATCAGTGTCAGCCTTAGCAGGATAAATCTCCCCAGATCTATCCATCGGCTATGAGGATACTAAACTAACACGAGTCTCACATGTGTCTAGTTTAAGGGTATTACATAGAAACACACCACAATAACATGAATCAAATATGTACTTTATTCATTTACAAGAAATGTCATAATGTATATCATGCTGATTGGAGCTAAGGGCATACACTGTCTAACAATCTATGCTCCGGGATACGAGCATAAACTGTTTACAAGACTCCTGAGTAGGAGTAGTCCTTCAACCTACAAAAAAATCAACGAGAGAGCTCAATAATTTGCATAGAATACCACATATAACAGATATGTAGCATGAAAAATTGACATGATTACTTGACTGCTTGGTTGGCCAACATGTGGATGTTGGAACCCTCCTTTGCCACCCCTCATAGATTGCTCAAACTAAAAGAATAATGGCAATGAGTGGTCAACTAACTTAATTTTCACAATAACCACAAAGCAAAATCAAAAATATTGACAAACATGTCTGGGTATTTGGGGACTCCTAAGTTTTCTTGTTTGAACCTCCTGATGCCACCCATTTGTCTATTGATGGCCCTTCCTCTCCTAACACAAAATGTTGTTCATGCCCTTCCTCTTCTAATACTAGAGGTTGTTCCTAATGAGAAGCCCACTTTAAATGTTGGTGGAACAGGGGTTGCTATGGATGAAGAGGCCTCCCCCATAGTGCTCTTAACAGTGTGGATACTTGCACCCCCCCTCATGTGTATGGGGTTTTCCTTCTAACCACTCGAGTAGTTTGAGATTGTTCAGGAGTAGACACCTGTACCTACATTGCACAATTAAACATTTGTACACAGGTGACGATACCAACTGTTATTGTGTGTTAGCATTTAAATAATAATACCTATACATTAGTATTGCTGGTATTGGGAAGAGGAGCACGACAATTCCTTCATTGTGCCTAGTTCCACCATAGATGGAGCATCTAACTTTCTTACACTCCAATGGGGCATGATGGGATGGCCCAGCCTCATCTTCATCCCTTCTTCTATTGAATGGAGGTCGACCTGGCTTTCTCCTCACTATCGGGGTCTAACTAGATGGTGGTCAACTATTGCCCAATACTTCTGCCCAGGTAGTGCATGTACAAAATGGCTATACACTCTCGAATATGTGGCCTTATGAAAGGCCATATCACACAACTCTACTGTACCCCTCATGTATGTTAACACTGCAAATGCGTGACACTAGGAGATGCCACTAATGTCCTATACTCTACATGTGCAAGTCTAAGTATCCATCTTGGGATCTTTGCAGTTGCCTATGTATTGGTAGCCTCATGTCTCTCAAAGATTTTTTGCATCAACCTTTTTCTTATATCTTCTAACATTTCCATAGTTGGCAATGACCTAGACTCCCCAATCCAAGAGTTAAATGACTCAGTCCAATTGTTTGTGATGTCATCCGATTTGTGTTAGACAGTTTTGTATGCCCTTAGCTTCAATCAAAATGATGTACTTTATGAGTTTATTGTATATGAATAAAAGTGCATATTTGATTCATGTTCCCTTGGTATGTTTCTATTCAATACCCTTAAACTGGACACTTAATGAGACTCGTGTTAGTTTAAAATGTTCACAGCCAGTGGGTCGGTCTGGGGAGACCTATCCTGACAAGGTTGACACTGTGGTGCCACCAAGTCAATTGGGGTGGCCTGTCTTAGCTGCCAGGGTGAGACCCTAGGCACATATAGTGTAGGATTAATTGAATCTATGAACTCGACCAGAATTCCAGTATTGCCCTGGACCTTGAAGATTGATGGGCAAAACTAGAAAGTTACACCCGACCCCTAGACTCGATTATGATACTGCACTAGGTGTCAGATTGGGCTGTCTTTGATATACCAATCAGTGAGATCCTTAGCGGGGGTAAAAACCTACATATGTTGGGACAGTTTGAGAATTCATCTGAGTGGGTGATCATAGTGACAAGATCAGCCCCTTTGTCGGACAAAGGTAATGATCGATGATGCACTCTCACTGATGGAAACCAAGACTACCGGCAGCCGATTTCAATCATTGAGATTTGTTTTGCAAAATATATTTTATATGAGATATAAAGTATATGTATTACGGTTTTGAAATGATTTGCAAAAGGTTTTAATTCCCGAGATCCATATAAGTAGAGATGCAACATTGTTCCTTGCAGCCAAGGGAGAGGTCCTCTCTTGTCAGGTAGTGTATGACAATTATGGGCTGAGAGGTTAAGTGTAAGACCATTGAGGATAATACCTGATGAGCTAATCTTGCATCTGCCCACAGTCCCTGGGTGTTATAAGGTGGCTTGGCCCAGGGACCACTTAGGGTAAGTGTTGGGCCCATAGAGCCCATTTGATGGATTTCAGGGGGTGCACTGTCCATAACAGTGTATTCGGCCAGGCCTTGTAACAAAGGCTGGGCCGAACCCATGTGGCTGATGTGTAGATCAATGCTTGGGTCCCATGCCATACAAGGAAGCCCAACTGGGCAACAGTTAGGAAGGTTAACTAAGCACATAAGCTTAATGGGCCTAAAGCCCATTTTGAACTAGGCTATTTAATTAGTTATTTATGGGGTGAATTCTGAGATGGATTAGCTGATAGGATAGGGTCTTGGCCCTATCCACTCAGAGAGTCTATATCTAAATGTGATTCAGATCTAGAAACCTTCTAATGAAATTAGGAGAAAACTGATCTAATCTTCAGATAAGATAAGGGTTTATCCTTATCACCTAAAGAGAAGGCTGGTCCAAATAGGATTTGGATAAGCAGCTCCTAATTGGATTAGGAGCTGATCTTTTAGGTTAACAAAAGGAGGGGGCGGCAGCCTTGAGAAGACATTCATTCAGATCCTCTTCAGTGCTGAGAAAAGAAGGAAGAATTAAGCATCCCTGTAGAATTCTTTCTTGCCGCCTCTCTGTTCTTGCCACCCTGTTTGCCAGTTCGATCTCCAGTTGTGGGAGAAGTCAAGATTCGATCTTGACATCAGTTCTTTGAGAAAGAATTGATAGGAAGCTGTGCTCACGTGCCATCCTGTTGATTCTTGCGAAGGACAAAGTTCTTGGAGAAGAACACTGCTGATTCTGCTCCATCCTGCACTGCGCCATCTTCAGTGGGAGCAGTCTTTGGATCCTTCCTTGGGCGTGAACACCTTCGTTGGGGGATACTATTTCTCCGTATCAGGTATAATCCTCTCCTACTCCTTTTGGTTCAGATCTGGTTCAGTTTATGGTTCAAGAATGATCATTGAAAATATGATTTTCTAAATAGGGAATGCGATTCCCAGTTGAAGGGAGAGAAAATTTTTGAAATTCGCCCCCTTATTCCACAATCTTTGGGCATCCATATGATGGATCTCTCATCCCTTCAATTTGACAATTGGGTTAAACCCATGCCTGGACCATGTTTCACGAGGGATCCTACAGAGCCAACCGTATGCCTCCCTAGAACATCTCTTCACAACTTCTATGTAGTGGGTGAAGTAAAATTGTGTGTATGATTTACCAATAAGCCATAGAGCATCCTTTAATGTTTTTCCCTTGAATATTGTCTTAAAATTGTTGTATAGATGTCACATGAAAAAATGATGGTTTGCACCTGGCATGCAAGCTGACACTCCATCAACTATGCCCTGCCACACTATTCAATAGGATTGTTAGTGATAGTTGTAGACATAATATAGTAAAGCAAGAAATAAAATCATTTCTAACACCTTCTGCCCATCTGACATAAAAGTCCACCTATGTGCACCATCAATATCTAGTGCATCCCTAAGCTCAATTAATAACCACAACCAACTTTCTTTATTCTCGACCTCCACAATAGAATATGCAATTGGGCATATTCCATTGTTCTCATCAAGGCCTATGGAAAAAAGAATTACAGCTCCAATTGCACTGGTCTTAGTGTGGCAACCATCCAACCCAACAATTTTTCTACATCCTTCCAAGAAGGCATTCTTGGAGGCTACAAGGCAAATGAACACTCTCATGAAGATGCTCGCCAGTACCCAATTTTTTCTCAATCCCTTCACCCTACCTCTTTGTACCCTCCTCTTAGACCCCAAAAACACATGGAATCACAACCAAATCAACTTGAGACTTTCCAAAACATGAAATACCCTCCTTTGACACAATCTACGAGACAAATAAGAGCATTGAGATCAACATCATTTTCTGAACAAACGTCATCCCCAGACTTGAAAAACTATAACTTAGTTACACATCAGTTTTCATGACTAAACTACAAAGATCCACCGTTCATCACACCAATTTCCTTTCTAATGGCCCCCATCTATGTGATATCCTTATTCCAACTCCTCTAAAATCAAATCCAGCACACCCATCACCTCAAGATCACTAGGAAACAATCAACTAATGAATCCCACCACAAATCTATGATGATCAACCGCAAAAACACCAATATCCCATTTTGATAGACCTAAATGATTACCAAGATCAAACGTATCTTTTTCAGATCAGAACTATCTGCTTGATGTCTCACCTTAATTCGTGCCTACCCACCAAATTGTAGCTCAAAATTCCCTCGTTTGACCCATCAAGCCTAAATCCTATTTCAACAAATCTCATTAATAGCATATCATCTATCATGCCAACTTCATATGACCAATCAGACTTATCACCATGTTCAAAAACCTAAAGAACCCCAGAACATCAAATTTCATTACCAAACCCCTCCATTTGACTATTGAAAAAGTAAGATTCTATTTTGGGTCATTTCATTGATTGAAAAAGCATAAGCTGAGACCATGATCTGAACTAAATCTATTAATCCAAACCTCTGATCAAAGATTCATAGCTTCCATCATATTTGGGATGATAACCAAAATTCCCTCGTTTGCCCCTTCATCAAACCAAGATCCTATTTTGGCAAATCTCGTTGATCCAAACATGTCAGCCATAGATCTCAATCATCCTGACCCTATTTGAGGAAACAAATATCACCACTATGTCCAAAGACCCAAAAAGCCCCTGCACGCCAAATTTCATGACCAAATTCATTTGTTTGACCATTAAACAAGAAAGATACAATTTTGACTCACTAGATTAAATTGCCACATCATCTGTCCTAATCTGAAGCTTCAAAAGGGTGACAGATGATATCAGACCCATTCTTGACCTATTATAACACAGACCAATGAAATAAAGCCTAATGGACCCAGAAAACCTAAAAACATCAATTTTTTGTTTAAGTTTTGAAAGCAGAAAAGACATACACAACCAAAAACATGGTTTTTGTGTTCTTTGTTTTAGCAAACAATCTATTTTCAGACTAGATAATTTTGATTTGTTTTTGGGACTGCCAACAAGTAATTTTTTTTTTTTTGTTTTAAAAACCATCATTTTGATGGTTTCAAAAACATATATTGTTTTTTGAAACAAGTCTTATTTCTCATTCTTAAAAGAAAAATACAATTCAAGAACATCTTTCAATTTTTGTTGATGTAGCAATTTCATACAAATGAGAACAAAAACATCAATGTTGTAGCACACTCTTAATAAAAACACAACACTAAGACCAACTTTATTAATAGATACAATAAAAATTTTAAGAATATATAAGCATATATGTAAACAAAGATTGAAGATCCATCTGATACGGGGTGAATCGTGTCGGCATTGTTAGTGTTCGGCACGAGATATGGTACGACTAGAGGTATATCCTACCAATCATGCATATCGGACTATATAGCATTGTACCATCAGATGCATATCGATACAAACCGATAATTGATACGCTACGTGCGAGACATGAATGTGCATGTGCATGTCCTACTATAAAAGAGAGTTCCAAGGTTTCAGACTTGAGTTGAGAACTGATGAGGGGTGATTTGACCCTACCTATTGATGAGCAGACACGTGGATGCGACCTACTAACTAGACATTGACCCGACACTTCCTGCCACCTTAGCAGGCTAGGTCACCTTGGGTACCTCGGGCACCTCGGCCAAGACCGTGGTCCGAGTGGCTTGTGATGGCCCAACCTACCGAAGTGGCACATAGCAGGCTTCTAGAAGCAAGCCAACTATCTCTGAGCTATTCGGGATCATGCCGCATGTCTGTAGGTCTTATCCTTATCCCGCCCAGATTGGACGGACATGATAAACCTTATCGGCTAACACGAAGTCTACCTCCTAGTGCAGAACGGACTCCTAGCAGCATAGGCCGAGGATCTCGGAGGTGTTTTGTGAGACCTGAGGCAGCTCACCTATATAAAGGCACATACCTTAAGGACATAAGGTACACATGCTTATTTGCTCATTATCTCATTATCATTACAAGCTTTCAGTTCGCACTATAGAATACTAACTTAAGCATCGGAGTGCCCACAATAGGTAAGCCACCCCGTGTCCTCTGAGCATTCCTTTCTAGGTGTTCGACTAACCAACAGAGCATACCGACGTCCGAGCTGACCTAGAGCTAAGAACTTCCAAATTGTGCACCATCAATTGGTGTCAATCGTGGGAAACACAACAAAAAGCTAAGTTATCATCTTTAGTTACTTTTTTTTTTGCAAAATTTTACTAATGGCCTCATCAAGCGCCGACAAGAGTGTTGATATGCCCCTCACTAGGGGTCAAGATCAGTCTGCACTTAACCCTAAGACCCCCTCAGTGACCATTGGTCAATTTACCATCTATTAGATAGTGTACCCTTAGCTCCAATCAGGTTGATGTACTTTTAACATTTACTGTAATATCCTTGAACTAGACACTTAAGACACTCGTGTTAGTTTAGAATCTTCACAGCCATTGGATAGACCTAGGGATGTTTATCCTGCCAAGGTTGACACTGATGTGTTGCCAAGTGGGTAGGGGTGGCTTGTCTCAACTGCAAGGGTAAGACCTAAAGCACATGCAGTGTGAGTTTTCTTGAAACCCTAAAAAGGATCATTTTCCAATATTTCCCTGGACCTTTGAGACAGATGAGCAAAACTAGAAAGTTACACCTGACCCCTAGACTCAATTATGGTACTCCATTAGGTGTCAGATTGGGCTATCTTTGATATGCCAATCAAGGAGATCCTCAACTGGTAGCTCGGTGTAAGGAGTGAAGATCTGGTCCGGATCTATCTTACCACCCCAGTCAACAAGATCCAACCCGCGTTCATGAGAGCATCAGCAATAGAGACCAACTTCCTCCATGTGGTAGTGTCCGTGATTGGGAAAATACTAGGGTCGAGATTTTGGCCAGTACCGATGTGAACAACACCAACCGTGAAGCAGCAAAGAAAAAACATCATCGTCGCACATGCCATACCTCAGGTAAGGATAGTGTCATTCCCTTGAACAACAATAGAGAAAAGGAGGGAAGAAGTGAGCTCGGTTGCAGCATAGCCAGCTCCTATCTTATTGAGTCGACCTTCCCCCCTCGCACCGGAGATCCTTTCGGCCCCGAGGCCAAAGGGTTTTAAGACCCCAGCACTGGAGACATACAATGGGAACACAGATCCCAATGATCATGCAAACAACTTCCAGTCCCTAATGCTGCTTATAGGAGCCGATGTAGCCAATCTGTGTATGACCTTTTCAATGACCCTTAAAGAAGAAGCAAGTTTATGGCATCGACCTTTTCAATAACTCTTCACGGTGCACTTCGCTACTAACAAGAAGTGTCTGCACCATGGAGGTGTTCCTTGAGGAGGCTGACAAGTTCATTAAGGCGGAAGAGGCCCTTGGGTCTTGGTTAAAGCTACACCATGCCAGGAAAAGGAAGAGAACAAAAAAAGAAGGTAGGAGCAATAAACACCAATGAGGAAAAAGCAAGTTGCCGAAGTGATGTAGGTCACCGCACAGCAGGTGAAGCAAGTCGCTGAGAAAGAGTCAGTCACCACCTCAGGGTTCTAGGTCAGGTCGGCTATCTAGGACCCTCCCAATCAATAGATCCAAATGCACCGCCTTGAATGCCAAGCGGGGTGAAATCCTGATGGCCATCAAAGATACCGGCTATGTCAAGTGGCCACCCAGGGTGAGAGGAGACCTAGCTAACAGGAACCCCAACCAGTATTATAATTTCCACTGAGATATTGGGCACAATACTAAAAGTTGTCGTAACCTGAAGGATGAGATCGAGGAGCTAATCCACCATGGTTATCTGAAGAAAGTATGAAGACAGAGAAGCGGAACACCGACATGCCAAGTAGTGGAGAGACATGCCAAAGACAAGCAGGCGGAATGACCACGATCAGCCACCTCAACAACCTCTAGTAGAAGATAGACCGATCCGTTGGGTGATCAATATGATTACCGGCCCAAGCATGAAGATAAGAACCCGGGAGCTCGAGCATGAAGATAAGAACCCGCCGAAGTGCCCTCAAGTAAAGGAGGTGATCTACTTCACTGAGGATGACATTCGTGGGATTTAGTGCCCGCACGATGATGCCCTCATCATCAAAATGATAATCAACAACTTTGAAGTGAAGCGGATACTGATAGAATCAAGCAGCTCTATGGATATTATATTCTTGGAGGCATTCGACAAGCTGAAGCTAGAGCAGAAGGACCTACAGCCAGCAGACACTCCCCTGGTCGGTTTTAGTTGGGACATGGTGAAGCCCCTTGGCAGAATCATGGTACTAGTAGCAGCAGTGACAAAGCCCAACATAGTTCAGTTCGAGCACACGTTCCTTGTGGTCACCACCTCGTCCCCCTATAACACCATTTTAGGTCGGCCCATCCTGCATGCACTTCATGCAGTGATGTTGACCTATTATTTGTCGATGAAATTCTCGCCGAGCTATAGAGTGGGGGTAGTACGAGGCAACCAGCTAGAGTCACGAAAGTGCGCACACTGAGGAGCGAGTTGCACCAACATAGAAGATAGTCTAGGTCCTAGTCTCTGAAATCGAGCCCACAAAGACTCTTCAAATCGGTGTTTTCCTAACAGAACCACTTCGGTTGCAATTGGTAAGTTTTCTATTAAGTAATTTAGATGTTTTTGCTTGGTTAATAGCAGAGATGCCCGACATAGACCCTAGTATTATAACTCACAAGCTCAATGTGGACCCTTTAGTTAGACCAGTTAGATAAAGGAAAAGGAACATAGCCCAAAGCAGTGGAAGATAGTAGATGAGGAGGCCGTGAAGCTCCTCACAACAGATCTGAGCTGGATAGAAAATCATGTGCTCGTGAAGAAACCCAATGGGCACATGTGCGTCGACTACACCGACCTCAATAGAGCCTGCCCAAAGGATAGCTTCCCCCTTCCCATAATAGATTGAGCTTCATGGATGCCTATTCCAACTACAACCAAATCAGGATGGACTTAGCTGACCAGGAAAAGACTGCATTTGTAATCGTGCTAAGGCCATACTGTTATAAAGTAATGCCCTTTGGACTAAAATGCACTAGAGTGACCTTCCAGCAACTTGTAAATAAATTTTTTGAGCCTTTAATAGGCAATAAAGTTGAATGTTATGTTGACAAAAAAAAGAGAGAGATCAAGTCTACTAAACCAACCTCGGAGGCTTAGCAAATGTTTGTATACACGGGGGTCCAAAGAAAAGAGGCAAGGATTTAGTCATCAGGGGGCTCCTCATCCCCACCTTCAACATCCATAGGAGCATCTCATGCCAGTTCAGTTTCCATGACATCTTCAGCAGCAACAACCTCATTGACCTCCACGACCTCGTCAACTGCGGCTTTTGGCCCCTTCTCTATTACTCCCCTATTTAGATTGTCGTCACTCTCCTCGTCGGAGTTTGGATCTTGGTCAGCTTCTAAGACCATCTCAGCGGTGACTCAGACTATAGTAACAGCTCCGAGGTCGAGCTCAAGGAACTTGTGTTTGGTCAACCAATGACAAAGTTTGAAGCTCTTCCGAAAGGCATCCGAGCCGACCTCCTCCCTCATCTGATTGCATGCCAGTAAGGCTTTGTAGGCAGTAACAGCAGCAATTCCGGCATCCTTAATGCCTTGGAGAAGAGTAGTCTCATGCACAATAGAAGCAACTTTTAACTCCTTGGTTTCCTTCATCAGCCTCTCATTCTGCTCCTTCTTTGCCAACACCTCATTCTCCAGCTTCCGGATGGCATCAACGGCCTTCATCATTTGATTTTGGCACCCCATAAGTGCTCCCTTGATGCGATCAATTTTTGCCTCAGCGGCCAATGCCCTTTTTAGGTGTTTTTCAGATTGCTGCGTGAGAGAATGGATCATGGAGTTCACCTTCAAAAGGAGACAAATTTACTAAGTAAGAATGATGAGAAGAAGCAAGGTACTGAGATCGGAAGTGACTCACAGCCTTAGCACCGAGTTGAGCACCTGACAACCCAGAAAACATGGAGACCTCCTCGAGAAACCGCATCCTTACTCTTTAAGAGGCTAGTCTGGGTGTTCAAGATGCTTCAGACCATCTCGGGGCCTTCACCAAAAGAACCGGCCTCGGGATTAGTGGTCTGAGGCTTGGATGTCGGAACAACCTCAGGTTAGAAAGGCAGTGCTAGACAGTGTATGCCCATAGCTCCAGTCAGAATGATGTACATTATAACATTTAATGTAAATGAATAAAGTACATATTTGATTCATGTTATTATGGTGTGTTTCTGTGTAGTACCCTTAAACTGGACATATATGAGACTCATGTTAGTTTAGAATCTTCATAGTCGTTCAATAGATCTGGGGAGATTTATCCTGCCAAAGCTGACACTAATGTACCACCAAGTTGGTTGGGGTGGCTTGTCTCAGCTGCCAGGGTGAGACCTGAGGTACATGCAGTGTGGGTTTTCTTGAAACACTGAACTGGACCAGAATTCCAGTATTGCCCTAGACCTTGGAGATTCAAGGGTAAAATTGGAATGTTACACCTGACCCCTAGACTCGATTATAATACTGCACTAGGTGTCAGATTGGGCTGTCTTTGATATGCCAATCAGTGAGATCCTTAGAGGGGGTCAAAACCTGGGTATGTTGGGACAGTCCGAGAATTCATCTGAGTGGGTGATCATAGTGATAGATCAGCCCCTTTATTGGACAAAGTGAATGACTGGGGATGCACTCTCTCTAATGGAAACCAAAGCTACTGGCAACCGATTTCAATCGTTTAAATTTGTTTTGCAAAATATATTTACAGAGAGATATACATACATATATATATTATGGTTTCAAAATGTTTGCAAAAAGGTTTTAATTCCCGGGATTCATGTGAGTAGAGAGTGCAGCATTGTTCCTTGCAACCAAGGGAGAGGTCCTCTCTTGTCAGGCAATGTTTGATCATTATGGGTTGAGAGGTTAAGTGTAAGACCATTGAGGATAATACCTGATGGGATAATCTTGCATCTTCCCATAGTCCTTGGGATTTTATAAGGTGGCTTGAACCAGGGACCTCCCTCTATTGCTGCCGCCATTTCCAGTTCATTCTCCACCTATAGGAGCAATCAAGAAGTGTTCTTGATATAAGTTTTTGGTGAAAAACTGATCTGAATTCATGCCCGCTCACCCTCCATCGAATTCTTGCTAAAGAGTTCGGTTCTTGCAGAAGAACCACCTGCTGATTCTGCTACACCCTACATTGTGTCATCTTTAGTAGGAGCAATCTTTGGCATTTTTCTTGGGGGTGAACACCTTCGTTGGGAGTTACTGCTACTTCATATCAGGTACATCCCTCTCCTACCTTTTGGTTTCAGGTCTGGTCCAGTTTAGGTTCAAGATTGATCATTGAAAATGCAGTTTTCTAAAATAGGGAAAGTGATTCCCACATGGGAGAAAGAAATTTTTTAAATTTTGCCCAACCTACCTGCAGGGTTCAGCTATCAATATGATGGATCTCTCATCCCTTCAGTGGTATTAGAGCCAAGTTCAAATCTTGAACCAAAATAGATCAGATCTGAACCTGCACAAATGGGTAGAAGGCGTTCTACCCGATTTGCGCAAATAATTGATTTTCTGGGAAATCGATTCCCAAATTAAGGGTTGTTGATCTGAAATTAAATCTTTATAAATCTGAATTATATTTAGAATGGTTATTTATATTTTTCTTGATTTATGGGTTGTTTGTACGGTGGAGATCGAAGTCTTTGTTGGCGTAGCAAACCTACATTTTTGCAGTTCTTTAACTTTTGGTCTATAATTATTTTTCTTTTATTTCTAGACTGAATGTATAGGAATTTGAATATTAATAGAAAATTAGGGTTTTTCTATTTTATTTTATTCAAAATCGAAGTAGATTGCACAGAATGAGGAGATTTCGCAGATTGAGAATTCGCTATCTGTGATTTGCAGTTTGTGAAACTGCAAACTATGATCTAACATCTGTTTTACAGGTAGCAGATGTGCGAATAGCCCTAGTACTGATTTTTTATTGTCTTTAATCAGTAATTTAATTTTTAGATCAATTCTTGAATTAATTCTTGGATTAAAAATCAAACCCTAGACCCATTCGAACCAAATTGGACCAAACTGATTGGACCGAATTTGTGGTTCGATGGGGGCTGTTCTCAGCCCTAATTTCCCACTCTTGGGTCAGGAGATTGATATTTAATTGCAAGACCTAATTCGGCCCACACCTATAAAGCCCAGTATTAAAGTGTTAAAACTGCTTAAGCCCATTAACTACAGAAAAACTATATGGGCCGAACTGTTTAATGCTATTCAGCCCATATACCTAGATGATATTAATCAATAATATTATGGATCATTATGGGCTATAATAATGGGCTTTAGAGATATTAATTGATTGGATCAATTATATTCTAGCATGTGATGTATGGATGTGTGATGTGCAACGTTCATGGACAATAAGTACTTGGCCCATGTAGATACGATAATGGTTCTTGCACACAACATGGCTGAATGCACATCATTGCCATGGTGCCCTAAAGATCATTGGATGATCTCCCCTCATGGTGGGCCCCACACCTCCTCTAAAGAGGAACCGTGTGGAACCCTAGCCCTTTAAGGCCCACCGAAATCTGGCTTTATGAAAGTCAGTGGGAGCCACTTTGGTTTGACCTAAATTAAATTAGGGTGTAACTTTTGTTCCCTTCTGAAATATGAGTGCATGTGATAGGGAGATTCATATGATGAAGTCTCTAAAGGCCTTCCGTCATTAGCATGAAGATGGGTCATTCAGTAATGAGGAAACGCACCATAAAATTGGGTTATCCTATTATTGTTGTTTCTATTGGAATGTTTCATAAGATGATAGGGGCGTAATAGACTGATGTGGGAGGGGCCCATCCTAAAATGGAAGACTCTCTCATGGTACCTTGGCATTCACGAATATGATGGGTGAGCACTCACTAGATAGAAAGGTTTAACCTAAAATGGCAATGAACCTTGTCTGACAAAGGCCAAAGGAAAAGCTCATATGATGAGTGGATATGATCCTTCACAGAAAGGTGGTGGAGTTATGCAGCTGAATCAGTTGGCTCCATGCACCCTATGTGATTTTCCACATTTCCAGAGACATAATCGTAGTCTCCATCACTGAGATGGAAGGAAAATCTTGGAGATGAATAAATGGAAATGGAACATAGATTAAAAGTCATATCTATGTAGATAACATGAATCAAATTAAGTTGTGGACTAATGTTTGCTTTTTATCAAAAAAGGCAAATGGAGAATTCGCTTAGCTGTTGGATGACAACAAACTTAAGAGCCCAAACTATGCTGACTGGTACTGTAATCTTATGCTGGTCTTAACTTCTGAAAAGTTGGAGAAAGTAGCAAAGAATCCTGCCCCAGAGCATCCGAGTTATAGGGCTTCTGAGGCCCAAAGGAGGGACTACCAGGAATGGGAAGAAAATAATTTCCTAGCCCACTACTACATCATAGCCCCCTTGGATAATCCGATACGGAGGCAATTCGGTCAGATTGAATTGTCGAAGGACATATTGGATAGTGTAAGGACGATATATGAGGAGCAGAATCGTTCTACTCATTAGAAGGTCCTGAAACAGTTCATGACCGTGTAGATGTCCAAGAACTAGTAGATTCATGACCATTGTCTTTGGATGATGGGTTACATTAATGAACTTGAGGCTCTTGGATCCAGGCTTGACCATGTCACGAAGGTAGATGCCATCCTAAATTCTCTGCCTCCTTCCTTCAATCAGTTCATCTTGAACTACAATATGAACAAGCTGAATGTCAGCATCCAAGAACTCAGTAATATGTTGCAGAGGGTCGAGGAACTGATTAAGAAGGATGAGCCCATAGCCATGATTGTTGAAGTTGGAAAATCAAGCAAGAAGAAGAGGAAGGTTAAAAGAAAGCCCCAGAAGAATGCTGCCAAGTCTAAGAGGCAGAAGAAGGACAGAGCATCAGATGCTTGCCACTTCTGCAAGCAGACCGGCCACTAGAAGAGGAACTGTCCTTAGTACCTAGAATCCAAGAAACAAGGTAATTTTGAATCATGTGTCATAGAAACCAATTTGTTGGTAACTTCTGCTTCATGGTGTATTGACTCCGGGGCATCAACTCATGCGTGCAACTCAATGCAAGGGTTCAGGATAAGAAGAAAACTGAATGACGGAGAAGTAACTCTTTACTTGGGGACTTCTGCAAGTGTTGCAACTACGGCTATAGGAACCATAGAGTTATTTTTCAGAGAATGATCTATTGTACTAAAAGATTGTCTTTATGTACAGAATTTAAGAAGAAATTTGATTTCTATTTCAAAATTGTGTGCGGATGGATATTCTATTTTTTTCGGTAATACGACTACTGTTAAAAGAACTAACAAATTCATCGCATACGGAGAACTTGAGAATGGTCTCTATGTTCTCCATCCGCCTCTAGAAACTAACATAGCCGAAACTACGTTGGTTGATATCCCCAAGAAAAGATTCGTGATACAGTTAATCCCACATGCTTGTGGCATTACCGACTTGGCCATATTAATATAGATCATATCACAAGGTTGGTAAAAGATGGTCCTTTGGATTTTCTAACTTTAGAAGATCTTCCCACTTGTGAACCTTGCCTTCAGGGTAAGATGTCGAAATGGCCATTTAACGGTAAGTCTGAAAGATGTACAAACACGCTTGACCTTATACATACTGATGTATGTGGTCCCATGAGTGTTAGGACTCATAACCAGCATGTGCATTTTATTACATTGACCGATGATTATTCTCGGTATGGTTACATGTACCTAATGAGACACAAGTCTGAATCATTTGAAAAGTTCAAAGAGTTCAGACAAGAAGTCGAGAAGCAGTTAGGGAGAGAAATTAAGACCCTTCAATTGGATCGAGGTGGCAAGTATCTCTCTGATGAATTCAGGGACTACTTGAAGGTCAACGGGATAGTATCATAGTTAACTCCTCCTGCAACACCACAGCTAAACGGTGTTTCAGACACGAGGAATAGGACCATATTGGATATGGTCCGGTCACTTATACACTCAGAGTTGCCCACATCCTTTTGGGGTTTCACATTGGAGACTATAATATATGTGCTGAACCGAGTTCTAACCAAATCAGTGCCAAAGACTCCCTATGAGCTTTGGACTGGAAAAAAAACCAAGTGTTTTGTGGGCTACCCCAAGGGCTTTGTGGGTTACCTATTCTATGAACCAAGAGAATAGAAGGTGTTCTGTAGCCAAAATGCCCATTTCTTGGAGGATGATTACATCCTAAACAATCATCATCAGGAAGTTATTCTTGATGATGAGAGCTTAGGATCAGTGGGAGATGTCCCACAAGTTCCAAATAATGACCAACCTAGAAGATCTACTTGGGTTTCTAGGCCTTCGGTTCATCTCAGCTATGACCAGGATAGTTACCTAGTGGAAGCTACAACTAGTGAGGAGGATCCCGTGACTTATATGGAAGCTATGTTGGACATATATTCCTTGAAGTGGGTAGATGCCATGAGAGCTGAGATGGACTTGATGGAGACCAATGGAGTCTGAACTCTAGTAGATCTGCCCCCTGGGGTAAAAGCAATTGATTGCAAATGGATCTATAAGAGGAAGAAGGGCCCCGATGGTAAGGTTGAGACCAACAAGGCTCTTCTGGTGGCAAAAGGGTATACTCAGAAAGAGGGCATCGATTATGAGGAAACCTTTTCTCTAGTGGCTATGCTTAAATCCATTAGGATCCTGCTAGCTGTAGCAGCATACCATGACTACGAGATTTGGCAAATGGATGTCAAAACTGCATTCCTGAATGGAGATCTAACCGAAGATATCTATATGCAGTAGCTGCAAGTCAAGAATGCATGGTATGTAAATTAAATAGATCCATATATGTACTTAAGCAAGCTTCTAGGATTTGGAACATCCAGTTTGACTCTACTGTCAAAAGGTTTGACTTTGAGTAGAACCCGGATGAGCCCTGTGTTTACAAAAAATCCAGTGGTGATAAGATTACATTTCTGGTTCTGTATGTAGATGACACTCTACTCATTGGGAATGATGTATGAATGTTATCTACAGTGAAAGTGTTGCTTTCATAGCAATTCTCCATGAAAAATCTTGGAGAATCCTCCTATATACTGGGTCTTCGACTCTATATAGATAGATTGAAAAGGAAAATAGGATTACCCCAATCTGCTTACATTGACAAGATAGTCAAAAAATACAGCATGAAGAACTCCAAGAAAGGAAATGTTCCTTTCAGGCATGGAGTCACTCTCTCCAAGGGCATGTCTCCCAAGACTCCCGAGGAAATTGAGGGCATGAAGGACGTTCCCTATGTGTCAGTCATAGGGAGCATCAAGTATGCCATGCTCTGCACTCATCCTAATATTTCTTAGGCAGTGAGTGTGGTAAGTAAATTTCAGGCCAACCCAGGGCAGGAGTACTAGACTGCTATGAAAAACATACTTAAGTACCTTCGAAGAACAAAAGAGTTTTGTCTGGTATTCGTTGGTAGCTCACTACAGATCCACGGGTATATTGATGCCGACTTTTAGTCAGATCAAGATGATAGAAAGTATACATCTGGGTATGTTTTCACGAAGGGATCGTGTGTTGTTTGCTAGAAACCAGCAAACAGGGGTCCATGGCAGATTCCACAACTGAAGCTGAATACATTGCCGCAAGTGAAGCTGCCAAAGAAGACGTATGGATGAAGAAGTTCATTCATGAATTGGGAGTAGTTCCATCTAGCACATCACCCATTCCATTGTTGTGTGACAACACTGGAGCTATCGCTTAGGCTAAGGATCCACAAGACCACTATTGTGGGAGATAGTTGGAAAAGGGAACGTCTTGATTCAGAAGGTAGCATCAACGGAGAATGTAGCAGACCCATTGACACAGAAAGTGTTTGAGAAACACGTGACAAGTATGGGACTCCGGCTTATACCAGATTGGACCTAAGTGCAAGTGGGAGTTCTTAGACAGTGTATGCCCTTAGCTCCAATCAGAATGATGTACATTATGACATTTAATGTAAATGAATAAAGTACGTATTTGAGTCATGTTATTATGGTTTGTTTCTATATAGTACCCTTAAACTGAACGCATATGAGACTCATGTTAGTTTAGAATCTTCATAGCCATTGGATAGATTTAGGGAGATTTATCCTGCCAAGGCTAACACTGATGTACCGCCAAGTTGGTTGGGGTGGCTTGTCTCAGTTTCCAGGGTGAGACCTGAGGTACATGCAGTGTGGGTTTTCTTGAAACCCTGAACCGGACCAGAATTTTAGTATTGCCCTGGACCTTGGAGGTTGATGAGCAAAATTGGAATGTTACACCTGACCCCTAGACTCGACTATGATACTGCACTAGGTGTTAGATTGAACTGTCTTTGATATGCCAATCAGTGAGATCCTTAGAGGGGGTCAAAACCTGGGTATGTTGGGACAGTCTGAGAATTCATCTGAGTGGGTGATCATAGTGACAGGATCAGCCCCTTTGTTGGACAAAGTGAATGATTGGGGATGCACTCTCTCTGATGGAAACCAAAGCTACCAGTAGCCGATTTCAATCGTTGAAATTTGTTTTGCAAAATATATTTATATAGAGATATACATATATATATTACGGTTTAAAAATGTTTGCAAAAGGTTTTAATTGTCGGGATCCATGTGAGTAGAGAGTGCAGCACTGTTCCTTGCAGCTGAGGGATAGGTCCTCTCTTGTCGGGCAGTGTTTGATCATTATGGGCTGAGAGGTTAAGTGTAAGACCATTGAGGGTAATATCTGATGGGCTAATCTTGCATCTGCCCACAGTCCTTGGGTTTTTATAAGGTGGCTTAACCTAGGGACCACTTAGTGTAAGTGTTGGGCCCATTAAGAGCCCATGGTAATGGGATCAGGGGTTCACTGTTTCCTACAGTGAATTCAGCCAGGCCTTGTAACAGAGGTTGGAATGAACCCATGTGGCTGATGTGTAGATCAATGTTTGGGTCCCACAGCATACAAGGATACCCAACTGGGCAGCAGTTTGGAGGCTGAATGAGCACATGGACTTAATGGGCCTAAAGCCCAAATCGAACTGGTTTAATTTGATTAATTAAAGAGGGGCAGTTCTGGGATTTGGATCAATAGATAGGATAGGGAGTTATCCCTATCCACTCAGAGAGTCCAGATCCAAATAATGATTTGGATTAGGAAACTCCTAATTAGATTAGGAGGGCTGATCTGAATCTGCATATAAGATGAGCACTTATCCTTATCTCTTAAAGAGAGTCCTAATGATTTGGATTAGGAAACTCCTAATGAGATTAGAAGCTCCTCTCTTTAAGGATATAAATAGAGGAGAAAGGTGAACCCTACTTTATCCAACAAGATCTCAGATCCAAGAGAGAAGACAGCCCTAGTAAGAATGATGCCATCTTCTGCTCTTGCCTCCCTCTATTGCTACCGCCATTGCCAGTTCATTCTCCACCTATAGGAGCAATCAAGAAGCATTCTTGATATCAGTTTTTGGTGAAAAACTTATCTGAAGTCGTGCTCACTCACCCTCCATCGAATTCTTACTGAAGAGTTCGGTTCTTGCAGAAGAATCACTTGTTGATTTTGCTCCACCCTACGCTGTGTCATCTTCAGAGGGAGCAGTCTTTGGCGTTTTCCTTGGGCGTGAACACCTTCATTGGGAGTTATTGTTACTCTGTATCAGGTACACCCCTCTTTTACCTTTTGGTTTCAGATCTGATACGGATTAGGTTCAAGATTGATCCTTGAAAATGCAATTTTCTAAAACAGGGAATGTGATTCCCACATGGGAGAGAGAAATTTTTTAAATTTCGCCCAACCTACTTTCAGGGTTCGGCTATCCATATGATGGATCCCTCATCCCTTCAGGCGGAGACTCCTTCTCTTGGTCCTCCTCGACCAATTTGATGACTGGAGGGTCCTTAGTTGGAACAGGGGCGGTGGGCTCGATTGTAGGTTCCTGGGAAGTGTCACCTCGGGATGTCTTTTTCTTCTTCCTCTTCTTCATGCCTACGAAGAGGTTGGTTATCGGGACACTCATCATAATTCCTATGAAAAGCATGTACCATATCATCCAAAGTGGTCAAAGAAAAGATAACATAGAAAAGCAAAGTGTGTGCATTCTAAGGTGGCGACCTACACAGAGGATTCAGCTTAGCTTTGACAACCTTGTCCTCGACCAGATAGTCTCCCAAGTCCAGATCGAGATCAACTAAGGCTAGTATCTTTTTTTCTCATCTTCCTACTTAAGCGATCTCAGGGATCATTGATGGTAGTTCTCCATTGAGTTGGGAAGGGCCACCCCCCTTCAATGATCACAATGAAGTATCTAGTCTTCTAGGTTGGCACTTTAGAAGTGTATCTATGGAGCAGCTTGTACCTAGGTCAATAAGAAATATAGTAACTAAACTTGTCGACCCCTTTGGGGCTAGCAGGGTTCTTTTTGATCGAGTGAAGCGAGGTGAAGGCGCCAATGTCTAGGTGGAGGTCGCGATCATGAAACAAAGAAATGGTGCTAACCACAGTACAAACTAAGTTCGAATGTAGCTGGT
Source organism: Nelumbo lutea (assembly GCF_056320005.1). NCBI lineage: Eukaryota > Viridiplantae > Streptophyta > Magnoliopsida > Proteales > Nelumbonaceae > Nelumbo > Nelumbo lutea. The sequence continues at coordinate 83,942,540 of NC_142686.1, read as the reverse complement.
CAATGGTGACACTAATGAAGTTTAAGACTTCAATGATAGAAAGGTGAAGCGGGAATCGGAGCCTGACAATCAACTACTTCTCAAAGATAGTAATGAAGGGATGAGAGATCCATCATATGGATCGCCGAACCCGCAGGAAGGTAGAGCAAAATTTCAAAAAATTTCTCTCTCCCATTTGGGAATCACATTCCCTATTTTAGAAAAAATGCATTTTTCAAGAATCAATCTTGAACCAAGAAACAAACCAGATCTGAACCAAAATAGTAGGAGAGGGATATACTTGATACGAAGATGCAATATCTCCCAACGAAGGTGTTCATGCCCAAAGAAAGACTCTAAAGACTGCTCCCATTGAAGATGACACAGTGAGTGGTGGAGTAGAATCAGTAGGGTCTGTCCAATGAACCGAATTCTTCAGCAAGAACTCGAAGGATGCAGTGAGCACAACTTCTGATCAGCCTTTCTCCAAAGGTGGATATCAAGACACTTCTGACCGCTCCTACAAAGGAAGGAGATCGATCTGACAGTATGGTGGCAACTAGAGGAAATGTAGGGAGAAGATGATGCAGTCACACTATTGCTGTCTTCTCTCTGGGTGCTCTGAGATCTGATCTGTGAGAAGCTTGGGATGTTGAGGATGAACTTAATGGTTTGCCTCCTCCTCCTTTTAAGTCCTTAAAGAGAGCTCCTAATCTCATCAGGAGTTTCCTAATCCAAATTTGTATTTGGATAAGGAGTTCTTTTAAGAGATAAGGATAAGCCCTTATCTTATTTGCAAATTAGATCAGCTCTCTCCTAATCTCATTAGGAGTTTACTAGATTTGAATTCAGATCTGGACTCTCTAAGTGGAGAGGGTAAGACCCTATCCTATCTGCTGATTTAATCCCAGATCCGCCCCCTTATTTAACTAGTCAAACTAGGCCAGTTCGAAATGGGCTTTACTACCCAGTTAGGCTTCTTTGTATGGCATGGGACCCAAACAATGATCTACACATCAGCCACATGGGTTCAGCCCAGCCTCTGTTACAAGAACTGGCCAAATTCACTGAAAAGACAGTGAACCCCTTGAAGCCCATCACATGGACTCCTAATGGGCCCAACACTTACACTAAGTGGTCCCTGGGCCAAGCCACCTTATAAAAACTCAGGGACTGTGGGCAGATGCAAGATTAGCCCATTAGGTATTACCCTCAATGGTCTTACACTTAACCTCTCAGCTCATAATGATCATACACTGCCCGACAAGAGAGGACCTCTCTCTTGGCTGCAAGGAACAGTGTTGCACTCTCTACTCACATGGATCCCAGGAATTAAAACCTTTTGCAAAAATTTTGAAACCATAATATATATATATATATATATATATATATATATATATATGTATCTGTATATAAATATAGTTTGCAAAAACAAATTTCAATGATTGAAATCAGTTTCCGGTAGTCTTGGTTTCCATTAGAGAGAGTGCGTCCCCGATCATTACCTTTGTCTGACAAAGGGGCTGATCTTGTCACTATGATCACCCACTCAGATGAATTCTCAGACTGTCCCAACATACCTAGGTTTTGACACCCGCTAAGGATCTCACTGATTGGCATATCAAAGGCAGCCCAACCCGACCCCTAGTGCAGTATCATAATCGAGTCTAGGGGTTAGGTGTAAATTTCAAGTTTTGCCCACTAATCACCAAGGTCTAGGGAAATACTGGAAATCTGGTCTAGTATAGGGTTTCAAGTAAACCTACACTACATGTACCTTGGGTCTCACCCTGGCAATTGAGACAGGCCACCCCAACACTTGGCAGCACATCAATGTCAACCTTATCAGGATAAATCTCCCCAGACTTATCCAACACTTGTGAACATTCTAACTAACATGAGTCTCATAAGTGTCCAGTTTAAGGGTATCACACAGAAACACACCACTATAACATGAATCAAATATGTACTTTATTCATTTACACAAAGTGTCTCAATATGATTGAAGCTAAGGGCATATACTGTCTAACAGCTTCCACTTGCACTTAGGTCCAATCTGGTATAAGCTGAATCCCTAGACTTTCCACATGTTTCCCAAACACTTTCCATGTGAGTGGCTTAGTCAATGGGTCTATTACATTCTCTGCTGACGCTACCTTCTGAAACAGGACGTTCCCTCTACCAATAATCTCCCGTAGTACATGGTACTTCCTCTCGATGTGCTTCGACTTCGAGTGGGCTCGTGGCTCCTTAGCCTGAGTGGTAGCTTCATTGTTGTCACACAATAACGGGATGGGTGATGTGCTGGACGGAACTAGTCCCAATTCATGAATGAACTTTTTCATCCACACGGCTTCCTTGGCAGCTACACTTGCGGCTATGTATTCAGCTTTGGTTGTGGAGTCTGCCATGGACCCCTGTTTACTACTTTCCCAGCAAACAGCACACGATCCTATCATGAAAACATACCCAGATGTAGACTTTCTATCATCTGGATCTGACTAGAAATCGGCATCAGTATACCCCTAGATCTATAGTGAGTTATCATCGAATACCAGACAAAACTCTTTTGTCCTTCGAAGGTACTTAAGTATATTTTTCACAGCGGTCCAGGCCCTAGGTTGGCCTGGAATTTGCTTACCACACTCACTGTTCCTATGGCCGTAGCTGCAACAATTGTAGAAGTCCCCAAGTAAAGCGTTACTTCTCCTTCATTCAGCCTTGTGCTTACCTTGAACCCCTGCAGTGAGTTACACGCATAAGTTGAAGCCCCAGAGTCAATACACCAGGATGCAGAAGTTACCAACAAATTGGTTTTTATGACACAGGATTCAAAATTACCCTTCTTGGATTCCAGGTATTGAGGGCAGTTCCTCTTCCAGTGGTCGGCATTATGGCAAAAATGACAAGCATCCGATGCCTTGTCTTTCCTCTGCTTCTTGGGTTTGGTGGCCTTCTTCTGGGGCTTTCTCATTGCCCTCCTCTTCTTGCCCTTCTTGCTAGCTTCAACAAGCATGGCTAGGGGCTCATCCTTCTTGATCAGTTCTTCGGCCCTCTACAACATATTGCTGAGTTCCTGAACGCTGACGTTCAACTTATTCATTTTATAGTTCATAATGAATGGATTGAAGGACGGAGGCAAAGAGTTGAGAATGGCATCTATCTGGGTCACGTGATCCAGCCCGGATCTAAGAGCCTCAAGGGTCATGAACTTGTTGCCCCTTGGACATCTGTGCAGTCATGAACTGCTTCAAGACCTTCTGTCGAGTAGAACGATTCTGCTCTTCGTACATTGTCTTTGAACTGTCCAATATGTCCTTGGCAAGTTTGATCTAATCAAATTGCTTCTGTATCAAATTGTCCAGTGAGGTAATGATGTAACACCGGGCAAGGGAGTTTTTCTCCTCCCATTCCTGATAGTCCCTTCTCCGTGCCTCAGAAGCTGTATCTCCCGGACGTTCCGGGGCAGGATTCTTGGCCACCTTGTCCAATTTTTCAGAGGATAATACCAGAATTCAGTTACGATACTAGTCGGCATAGTTTGCGCCCTTAAGCTTGTTGTCATCAAGAAGCTTTGCAAATTGTTTGTTTGCCATTTTCTGATAAAAGAGCAAACATCAGTCCATAACCAAATTTGATTCATGTTATCTACATAGATATGGCTTTTACTCTATGTTCCAATCCCATTTATTCATCTCTGAGATTTCCCTCCCATCTCAGTGATAGAGACTGCGAATTGTCTCTAGAAATGTGGGAAACCATATAGGGTGCATGGAGCCAACTGTTTCAGCTGCATAACCCCACCACCTCTCTATGAAGTACCATTTCCACTCATCATATAAGTTTTCCCTTTGGCCTCTGTCAGACAAGGTTCAGAGTCATTTTAGGTTAAACCGTTTTGTCCAGTGAGGTTTCACCCATCATGTTCATGAATGCCAAGGTACCGTGAGAGAGTTTCCATTTTCTGGTGAAGCCCCTCCCACATCGGTCTATGACGACCCTATCATCTTATGAAACACTCCAATAGATCCAGCTGCAAATGGATAGCCCATTTTCTGGTGCGTTTCCTCATTACTGAAGGACCCATCTTTATGCTAATGATGGAAGGCCTTTAGAGAGTTCATATGAATCTCCCTATCACATTCACGCATATTTCAGGAGGGAACAAAAGTTATGCCCTAGTTTAATTTAGGTCTAACCAGAGTGGCTCCCAATGCTTTCATAAAGCCAGATTTTTAGTGGGCCCTAAACGGATAGGGTTCCACACGTATCCTTTTCAGGGCTGTGGGGCCCACCACTGAGGGAGATCATCCAATGATCTTTAGGGACACCATGGCAATGATGTGCATTCAGCCATGGTGTGCGCAAGAGCCACTATCGTATCAGCATGGGCCAAGTACTTATGACCCATGTACGTAGCACATCACACATCCATACATCACATGCAAGGATAAAATTGATCCAATCAATTAATATCTGTAAAGCCCATTATTAAAGACTTTTAATCCATAATATTACCAATTAATATTATCTAGGTATATGGGCCGAATAGGGTTTGGCAGTTCGGCCCATATAGCTTTCTTGCAATTTGTGGGCTTTTGTAGTTTTAACACCTTAAAACTGGGCCTTACAGGTGTGGGCTGAATTAAGTCTCTTAATTAACCATCAATCCCTTGACCCACAAATTGAAAATTAGGGCTGACATTGGCCTCCATCGAACCACAGATTTGGTCCAACTAGTTTGGACCAATCTGGTTCGAATGGGTCTAGGGTTTGATTTTTAATTAAAGATTTAATTCAAGAAAACGATTTGGGAAAATCCTATTATCCGTTTCAATCTATCTCTATAGAGTCAAAGACCCAGTATATAGGAGGCTTCTCCAAGATCTTTCATGGAGAATTGCTGTGAAAGCCATACTTTCACCATACTCAACATTCCTACATCATTCCCAATGAGTAGAATGTCGTCTACATACAGAACCAGAAACGTAACCTTATCCCGACTGGACTTCCTATAAAGACAAGGCTCATCTGGATTCTACTCAAAATCAAACTTTTTGACAGTAGAGTCAAATCATGTGTTCCTAACCCGCAGCTATGAAACCTTGCGGTTGCTGCATATTGATATCTTCAGTAAGATCTCCATTTAGGAATGTAGTTTTGACATCCATTTTCCAAATCTCGTAGTCATGGTATGTTTCTATAGCTAGTAGGATTCAAATGGATTTAAGCATGGCCACGGGCGAAAAGGTTTCCTCATAATCAATGCCCTCTATCTGAGTATACCCTTTCTCCACCAGACGAACTTTGTAGGTCTCAACCTTATCATCGGGGCCCTTCTTCCTCTTATAGATCCATTTGCAACCAATTGCCTTTGACCCGAGGGGCGGAGTCCAGACTCCATTGGTCTCCATTGAGTCCATCTCAGCTCTCATGGCATCTACCCACTTCAGGGAATCTATGTCCAACATAGCTTCCACATAAGTCACAGGATCCTCCACACTAGTCATGTCTTCCACCAGGTAACTATCCTACTCATAGCCAAAATGGACTGGTGGCCTGGATACCCGGGTAGATCTTTTAGGTTGGTCAATACCTGGAACCTGTGAGACACCTCCCACTACTCTTGAGCTCTCTTCATCAAAAACAATGTTCTGGCAATGATTGTTCAAGATATAGTCATCCTCCAAGAAATGGGCATTCCGACTACAGAACACCTTCTGTTCTCTTGGGTCATAGAATAGGTAACCCACAGAGCCCTTGGGGTAGCCTACAAATAGGCAATGACTGGTATTGGATTCCAATTTGTCTGCACTCGTTCTTTTAACATGTGTTGGACAACCCCAAATCTTCAAGTGTCTGACACTTGGTTTCTTTCTAGTCCAAAGTTCATATGGAGTGTTTAGAATGGATTTCGTTGGAACCTGATTCAGCACGTATATCGTAGACTCTAATTCGTATCCCCAAAAGGATGTGGGTAACTCTGAGTGTATGAGAACTGACTGGACCATATCAAATAAGGTCCTATTCCTCCTCTCTGAAACGCCACTAAATTGTGGTGTAGCAGGAGGAGCTAATTGTGATATTATCCCGTTGACCTTCAAGTAGTCCCTAAATTTGTTAGAGAGATACTCGCCACCTCGATTCGATCAAAGGGTGTTAATTTCTCTCACTAACTGTTTTTTGACCTCTTGTATAAACTCTTTGAACTTTTCAAAGGATTTGGACTTGTGTCTCATTAGGTACATGTAACCATACCGAGAATAATCATCGATGAATGTAATGAAGTATACGTGCTGGTTACGAGTCCAAACACTCAGGGGACCACATACATCAGTATGTATTAGGTCAAGCGTGCCCGTACATGTTTTAGGCTTACCGTTAAATGGCCGTTTCGTCATCTTACCCTGAAGGCAAGGCTCACAAGTGGGAAGATCTTCTACAGTTAGAAAATCCAAATGACCATCTTTACCAACCTTGTGATACGATCAATACTAATATGGCCAAGTCGGTAATGCCACAAGCATGTGGGGCTAACTGTACCACGGATCCTTTTCTTGGGGATATCAGCTGATGTAGTTTTGGCTATATTAGTTTATAGAGAAGGATGTAGAACATAGAGACCGTTCTTCAGTTCCCTGTATGCGATGAATTTGTTGTTTCTTTTGATAGTAATTGTATTATTAAAGAAGATAGAATATCCATCCACACATAGTTTTGAGACAGAAATCAAAATTCTTCTTAAATATTGTACAAAAAGACAATTTTTAAGTACAATGGATCCTTCTCTAAAAATTAATTCTACGGTTCCTATGGCCGTAGCTGCAACAATTGTAGAAGTCCCCAAGTAAAGCGTTACTTCTCCTTCATTCAGCCTTGTGCTTACCTTGAACCCCTGCAGTGAGTTACACGCAAGAGTTGAAGCCCCAGAGTCAATACACCAGGATGCAGAAATTACCAACAAATTGGTTTTTATGACACAGGATTCAAAATTACCCTTCTTGGATTCCAGGTATTGAGGGCAGTTCCTCTTCCAGTGGTCGGCATTATGGCAAAAATGACAAGCATCCGATGCCTTGTCTTTCCTCTGCTTCTTGGGTTTGGTGGCCTTCTTCTAGGGCTTTCTCATTGCCCTCCTCTTCTTGCCCTTCTTGCTAGCTTCAACAAGCATGGCTAGGGGCTCATCCTTCTTGATCAGTTCTTCGGCCCTCTACAACATATTGCTGAGTTCCTGAACGCTGACGTTCAGGTTATTCATTTTATAGTTCATAATGAACGGATTGAAGGACGGAGGCAAAGAGTTGAGAATGGCATCTATCTGGGTCACGTGATCCAGCCCGGATGTAAGAGCCTCAAGCTCATTGATGTAGCCCATCATTCAAAGACAATGGTCATGAACTTGTTTCCCCTTGGACATCTGTGCAGTCATGAACTGCTTCAAGACCTTCTGTCGAGTAGAACGATTCTGCTCTTCGTACATTGTCTTTGAACTGTCCAATATGTCCTTGGCAAGTTCGATTTAATGAAATTGCTTCTGTATCAAATTGTCCAGTGAGGCAATGATGTAATACCGGGCGAGGGAGTTTTTCTCCTCCCATTCCTGATAGTCCCTTCTCCGTGCCTCAGAAGCCCTATCTCCCGGACGTTCCAGGGCAGGATTCTTGGCCACCTTATCCAATTTTTCAGAGGTTAATACCAGAATTCAGTTACGATACTAGTCGGCATAGTTTGGGCCCTTAAGCTTGTTGTCGTCAAGAAGCTTTGCAAATTGTCTGTTTGCCATTTTCTGATAAAAGAGCAAACATCAGTCCACAACCAAATTTGATTCATGTTATCTACATAGATATGGCTTTTACTCTATGTTCCAATCCCATTTATTCATCTTTGAGATTTCCCTCCCATCTAAGTAACGGAGACTGCGAATGGTCTCTAGAAATGTGGGAAACCACATAGGGTGCATGGAGCCAACTGTTTCAGCTGCATAACCCCACCACCTTTCTATTAAGTACCATTTCCACTCATCATATAAGTTTTCCCTTTGTCCTCTGTCAGACAAGGTTCAGAGTCATTTTAGGTTAAACCTTTCTGTCCAGTGAGGGTTCACCCATCATGTTCATGAACGCCAAGGTACCGTGAGAGAGTTCCCATTTTTTGGTGAAGCCCCTCCCACATCGGTCTATGACGACCCTATCATCTTATGAAACACTCCAATAGATCCAGCAGCAAATGGATAGCCCATTTTCTAGTGCGTTTCCTCATTACTGAAGGACCCATCTTTATGCTAATGATGGAAGGCCTTTAGAGAGTTCATATGAATCTCCCTATCACATTCACGCATATTTTAGGAGGGAACAAAAGTTATGCCCTAGTTTAATTTAGGTCTAACCAGAGTGGCTCCCAATGCTTTCATAAAGCCAGATTTTTAGTGGGCCCTAAACGGATAGGGTTCCACACGTATCCTTTTCAGGGCTATGGGGCCCACCACTAAGGGAGATCATCCAATGATCTTTAGGGACACCATGGCAATGATGTGCATTCAGCCATGGTGTGCGCAAGAGCCACTATCGTATCAGCATGGGCCAAGTACTTATGACCCATGTACGTAGCACATCACACATCCATACATCACATGCAAGGATAAAATTGATCCAATCAATTAATATCTGTAAAGCCCATTATTAAAGACTTTTAATCCATAATATTACCAATTAATATTATCTAGGTATATGGGCCGAATAGGGTTTGGAAGTTCGGCCCATATAGCTTTCTTGCAATTTGTGGGCTTTTGTAGTTTTAACACCTTAAAACTGGGCCTTACAGGTGTGGGCTGAATTAAGTCTCTTAATTAACCATCAATCCCTTGACCCACAAATTGAAAATTAGGGCTGACATTGGCCTCCATCGAACCACAGATTTGGTCCAACTAGTTTGGACCAATCTGGTTCGAATGGGTCTAGGGTTTGATTTTTAATTAAAGATTTAATTCAAGAAAACGATTTGAAATTAATTACTGATTAAAGAACAAGCAAGAATTAGTCATAGGGCTGTTCGCACACCCCCATCCTGCAAAACAAACGTCAGAACCCAGTTTGCAGTTTCACAAACTACAAATCGCAGATAGCGATCTTGATATCTATAAAATCTCCTTCTGCGCCTCCATCTTCGATCAAGAAAAAAAAATCAAAAACCTAATTTATATTAATATTACATCTGATCGAATCCTATACATTCAGTAAAAAAGAAACTGCAAATCACAGGTTCACTACGCCAATTCAAGATTTCGATCTCCAATTGTACAAACAACCCATAAATCAAGAAAATAATAAAGAACGGTTCTAAATGAATTCCAGCGCAAATCGGGTAGAACGCCTTCCGTCCATTTGCACAGGTTCAGATCTGATTTAATTAGGTTCAAGATTTGAACCATGGCTCTGATACCACTAAAGGGATGAAAGATCCATCATATGGATCACCGAACCCTGCAGGAAGGTAGGGTGAAATTTCAAAAAATTTCTCTCTCCCATTTGGGAATCACATTCCCGGTTTTAGGAAAACTGCATTTTTCAAGAATCAATCTTGAACCAAGAACCGAACCAGATCTAAACCAAAATAGTAGGAGAGGGATATACCTGATACGAAGATGCAATATCTCCCAACGAAGGTGTTTATGCCCAAAGAAAGACTCTAAAGACTGCTCCAACTGTTGTTGTCTTCTCTCTGGGTGCTCTGAGATCTGATCTCTAAGAAGCTTGGGATGTTGAGGATGAACTTAATGGTTCGCCTCCTCCTCCTTTTATATCCTTAAAAGAGCTCCTAATCTCTTCAGGAGTTTCCTAATCCAAATCAGTATTTGGATAAGGAGTTCTCTTTAAGAGATAAGGATAAGCCCTTATCTTATCTGCAGATTAGATCAACTCTCTCCTAATCTCATTAGGAGGTTCCTGGATCTGAATTCAGATCTGGACTCTCTGAGTGGATAGGGTAAGACCCTATCCTATTTGCTGATTTAATCCCAGATCTGCCCCCTTATTTAACTAGTCAAACTAGGCCATTTCGAAATGGGCTTTAGGCCCAATAAGTCTAAGTGCTCAAACTGCTTCCAACCTGCTGCCTAGTTGGGCTTTCTTTGTATGGCGTGGGACCCAAACATTGATCTACACATCAGCCGCATGGGTTCAGCCCAGCTTCTGTTACAAGGCCTGGCCGAATTCACTGAAAAGACAGTGAACCCCTTGAAGCCCATCACATGGACTCCTAATGGGCCCAACACTTACACTAAGTGGTCCTTGGGCCAAGCCATCTTATAAAAACCCAGGGACTGTGGGCAAATGCAAGATTAGCCCATCAGGTATTACCCTCAATGGTCTTACACTTAACCTCTCAGCCCATAATGATCATACACTACCCAACAAGAGAGGACCTTTCCTTCGGCTGCAAGGAACAGTGTTGCACTCTCTACTCACATGGATCCCGAGAATTAAAACCTTTTGCAAACATTTTGAAACCATTATATATATATGTATATCCGTATATAAATATATTTTGCAAAAACAAATTTCAAGCAGTCTTGGTTTCCATTAGAGAAGAGTGCATCCCCGATCATTATCTTTGTCCGACAAAGGGGCTGATCCTGTCACTATGATCACCCAGTTAGATGAATTCTCGGGCTGTCGCAACATACCTAGGTTTTGACCCCCGCTAAGGATCTCACTAATTAGCATATCAAAGACAACCAATCCGACACCTAGTGCAGTATCATAATCGAGTCTAGGGGTCAAGAGCAAATTTCCAATTTTGTCCACTAATCACCAAGGTCAAGGGCAATACTGGAAATCTGGTCCGATTTTGGGTTTCAAGTAAACCTACACTGCATGTACCTTAGGTCTCACCCTGGCAGCTGAGACAGGCCACCCCAACACTTGGCAACACATCAGTGTCAGCCTTAGCAGGATAAATCTCCCCAGACTTATCCAATGGCTATGAACATTATAAACTAACACAAGTCTCATAAGTGTCCAGTTTAAGGGTATTACACAGAAACACGCCACTATAACAATAATCAAATATGTACTTTATTCATTTACAATATATGTCATAATGTACATCAATCTGATTGGAGCTAAGGGTATACACTGTTTAACAAGTGATCCGTCGTCATCGTGCTCCTAGGGAAAACTCTCTAAGGGAAGGTTATAATCGTAGTGATCGGTGAACTTATAGTGGACAACTAGAGCACTAATCCTCACAGTTGTCAAGATGGAAGGACCAAAGGAATCCGGCACCAGAGGAGAGTGAGCGTGGAAAGAAGATGAAGCCTTTTTACTAGAATGTTTTTGCTCCTAAAATGAGGTGTCTGCCTTGGTTTGGCTGACGTGCCCTCCTCGGCTTGACCAAACTCACTACTCATATAAAAAAGACTAGCCATGCTACTTGACATACCGAATTGAAAGACTAAAACAGATAAAGGCAAGAAAAGAAGGCTTACCTAAGGCAAAAGAAGGGAGAACGTCCTTAGAGACAAGACAAAGACCACCAACCTGGAAGCTAGCTCGTGACCTCCAGAACACGAGAATCCGAAATAGGACAACGCAAATAGGACCCCAAGGCCCCTATTTATAGCCATAGTAATGGATCTTGGATGGCTTAAATCATTACGATCCGACGGTTCTCGTAAAAACCAGTTGCACGACTCTTGAGGTCAAAATCGGTTGAGCGCGTGTTTTGACGTCCGCGGAGTCTGTAATCCGAGTGACGTCTGCGTGTCCCCGATACGTGACCTGGCTTTATGGTTAAGTCGGTTGGGTCAACATGGTCTGACCTTCAGACCGGACCTCGGCTAGGAAGAAGACCGGGTCAAATCCGCCTAAGCTTGTCATGAACTCCCTGCATTGGGTTAGGACCCTGGCGCGAGGAGTGGGGGACAATTGATGAGGGGGCATTTGGTCCGACCTACTAATGAGCTGACATGTGAGTGTGACCTGCTGGTTAGACATTGACCCGGCACTTCCTTCCACCTCAGCAAGCCATGTCACCTCGGGTACCTTGGGCACCTCGGCCAGGACCAAGGTCTGAGTGGCTTGTGATGCGACCTACCGAAGTGACACATAGTAGACTTCTAGAAGCAAGCCAATTATCTCCGAGCTCTTCAGGATCATGTCGCACATCTGTAGGTCTTATCCTCATCCCACCCGGATCAGACGGACATGATAAGCCTTATCGGCTATAGCACGAAGTCCACCTCCTGGTGTAGAACATACTCCTAACATGATATGTATTAAACATGATATGTATTAATTATTAATAATAGATTAATTATTTTAGATAAATGTAGACATGATATGTATTAAACATTTTTATATGTTTTTGAAAATTATTAATTAATATTTTAGTTTACATTAAATTACAAGGTATTTATTATTTACAAAAAAAATTATTTACAAAATATTCAATAATATAATATTAAATTGAATCTATCAAATCTATTAGTCAACATTTATACCAAAAAATGATTTTAATTTTATAAAATTATAGAAATAGAAATATAATAATGGAATAATAATTTTTGTACTTAAAAATTATGAATTTGCATGCATATGATTGTATCTTAGAAATTTTAATAGTTTTGATATATTTTAAGTTGAGATTATATATTTTATAAATTACTAATTGATATTTTAATATGCATATAGAATTTAATATTTGGTTGACTTCTTTGTTAATGTAAAAAGTAAAAACAGTAAAATAAAAACTGATTGATATAATAATTAAAATATAATGGAAAATATGTTTTGCATTTTGGACTCTTGATTCATACATTGTTAATAAAATTGTATAATATCTATTCATCCTATTATATTAATTGTGATATATGTTTTCATATACACCATTAAAATATACATTTCCTATATATTTATACATTATTTGTGGTTACCTTACCTAAAATTTAATATTATTAATGTATTATGAATTTTATATGTATTTCCCTAGCGTATCTAAGTGTTTCCATATTTTTCGTCTGTATCCATATGTTTCCGAAGCATAATATCCAGGTTGTCTGATACAATATTCAATACTGATACTTTATTCCTTTTATATAAATCAAATTGAAGGATCCATATTTTAATTCAATTATAAATAGATCAAATTTGAATCACCCTTAGTGGAATCAAATTTGGGCAATCACCCTTGATGAAATCAAATTCAAGCAACTAGATACCATTTGCATCCAATCAGCCCTATCGTACATGGTCGATGATAAACTAATTTTGACCCGATGGCTCATTTTGCATTGGAATAATTTGCTTGTTTAAGTCTACAATAAAAGAAAAAAAATTATGGACAATGTTTTTGTGAAGAATCTGAAAAAGGGCATAGAAAATAAATGAAAAGCAGGATCGACTGAAACGCATGCATAGAAAAGTCCATCAAGATTAAATCAAAATGGGAATAGAAGTAAAAGTATGAGAAGTTGAATCCCACTTTCTTCTTGCTTTAAAGGTTTTCAGATTGCGAGTTTCTCCTTTATAATCCATATTTGCTCATTAGAGGACACATTTCACATCAACCTTACAGCGCTTTCAGCCATGAATCGAGAACATCTCTCCTTTCTCGTAGGAGGTGACCCGACAAAGGGGACCCGCATGGGAAGACCCGGAAAGCTCCGAGTCCTGGTCATGGTGGACTTGACTCGATAGTGGATAGTAAAGTAGTAGTGGCCCACCAGATCATTCATCCTATAGAGACCTATTCTTAGTGAAATCTATAGAGTTGTGGGTAATGGAGATAGAAACTGTTTACCTGATAGCTAACCCTGAATCCCGCCCAACTCGGGTTGGCTAATTCCAATTTTGTCTCACATCTGGGCTGGATACCTTTCCGCCACCAAATTTGAATCTGGGTCACGGATTTAGATGGGTACATTTACCATCCTATTAAGTTATATTTGATTTGAAGATAAAGGTAGAAAAAGGAAGGGAAAGACAGGAAAACCAATTCCCTACATTTTCCTTCAAACCAAACATAGCCTAAAAGTGTTGCCCTTGGTCCTAATTCTGAGTTTTCTCCTGACAGATTGGGTTTTTTTCTTTTTTTGTCACGAACTGATTATGCATTTAATAATATATAGAGGCCTTCCGATTTTCTTGTAATTTTTGTTAAATTTCATCTCAAAAACTTCATAAATAGTATGTAAAATAATTTTAGTTAAGAAATACTTTAATATATAAACAAGTTTATTGTTTTCTGTCTTTTTATTAAAGTTATATTACTGAAAAATGAAATTTTAATCCTTCTTTATGAATAGCACAACACTGCACTAATAACCCCCTCTCAAAGTCAATGGTTGTAGGAATTAAATTCGCATTTCTGCTGGAATAAATCAGCTAATATACCAATTGGGCCAATGTTTGGGCTTTGGCAAGTTTCAAACTGTTATGTTACAGGTAAATGTAGATGTCAATTATAATCGGGTCTCATCGGGCCAGACCCTATTAGCCCAACTTAATAAGGTTATGGGTCTGAATCTAGTTTGGGACTGGATCACACTGTCCAGGACCAGAACCGACCCATTCACATCTCTAATTGGATCTGAATTCCCAATTCCCTATAAACCAACTACACAATAGTGTCGAGAACATGCATGAGGGCGGGGCTCAGCTGAAAAGCAATAAGGATGGGTTGAGCTGAATATTTCGCCTTTCTTTACCAACTTTAACATTTGGCCCACCAAGCCCAACATCTGCAATTGGTTTAAGCCCAGTCTTAGTCTGATTCTGAGAAGCGAGAAGTCATCCACCGATACCCATCTGAGGGCTGTGAGAATTGGAGCTCACCAAGCCCATAATAAACGATTACAGTGAGTGTGATGGCCACAACGACGAAATTATGGATTACATGGTGATAAAGGAAATCGCCATGATTTCTCATTCAGTCACTGTTCAAACAACATTTTAGCATCCTTTCTTATCCACACAAAGAAAGAAAAATATTTGTTTAAGGAAGATGTCACTTTTAACAAGCTTCAACTTGTCTCAGTAACCACTCTTTTGGACTAACTTTTTACTACTTTATGGAAAAGAGGGGGAATGAGGAGAATCCGAATTCCTGGGTCAATTCCTGTTGAGGGGGGCTTTTCATTTGCCTGTTTTTTTCCTTTAACGTGTTTGGGATCATTTTGGCTTCCTGTTGTCTTTTGAGTTTTGTCTTTGCACGAGCTTTGAATTGGCTTGACATCTTTATTTGTCAAGACAGCCAAAGTTTTATTTCTTTATTTTTTTTCTTATTTTAGCCAATTAATTTTTTGTGGTTGTCATGTGCTTATACTTAATCAGCAAAAGAGGTGATTGGTTGAATGTAATGATAAATGCACCTTATCAAATTAAATATGAAAATATATTTTGTAAAACATAAATCAATAAAAAATAAATACTTTAACATGATTGGATGAGATCTGGATTTAACGTGCAGCCAATATTAACAAATTCACCGTAATTGAATTCCTTTTTCTTGGTAACAGAAATGTTAGCCATTTTTGTTATATAATGTGTGATAATATTTCACAAATTTCAGAATTTTCAATGAAGTTTTGTTGTTTTGGTATTTATATTTTTATTTTAAAGTTTTAAAACAAAATAAATGGTCAAAACCAAAATTTCAAGAAATTTTACTGGTATTTAAGACCATGCATATAGCCTTTACAAAAAATAAACGATAGGGAAGACAAGTTTCTTTATCTTTAACCCATTGTTGGTCCATCTGGTCGGACCAGTGACTCAGTAACTCGTTCACAATTCCATTTTGGGTCAACCCTTAATCTGCTATATAACAACAAAAAAAAAAAGGTTGATTAGATCAACAATCCATCAACCTGTCTGACCTGACCCACTCATGGGTTACTGATTTCTTGTATTATAGAATGGTTGAATCAAACAACTGAACCAGAAAGAAAAGTGGTTCAGCCTACAGGCCAGGTTTTAGAACACTGGAGTAGACTGTAAAATGCGTGATGCAAATTTGATGGGCTATGTATGAAATTAAAATTTGTGGAAATTTCAGAACTCAGAAGACATTTATTGACAGTTTGAGAGAGATCTATCTTTTGTAGCAAAATTCAGAGTACAAATACAAATATGTAGAGTATAAAATCTTGTATTTTCTATTATTTTGTATGTATTTATACTATACATATTTGTATTTATACTCATTCCAAACTTCACCTTACCAAAAAAAGAAAAATAAAATAATAACTTATCTAATTTATCCTCTCCACTCTCGTTTTAAAAGTTCGGTTGTGGAAATCTATAAAATTTTCGGTGGATTTATTTTGGAGGAAATTTTATTTAGAATCTTTTCTGAAATTTCAAACAAAAAAAAAAGACATAATTGTAAAGCTTTGTGTGATGTGTCAATCTCTGATTCGGCCAAAATTTTACACGTGGGCCATATTGGGGAGATGAGTTTCAAAATGAGTGGTATCTAGGGGGTGAGCATATTTTGGTTGAAATCAAAAACCAAACTGAAATTTTGGTTTTTTCAGTTTGGTTATTTTGATTATTGATTTCAGTTCTCAGATCAAAAATTTTGATTAACCAAATAAGCCCAATTTGAAATATAGGTCTGGTCTGGTTTTTAACCCAAATAATCAAATAAGAAATTTGATTTAGTTATTCCGGTATTTCCTCCATTTCGTTTGATTTTGCTTTTATCTTCTTTTACAATTTCAGTTTCGACCTATTTGATTTAGTTTCTAATTAAACAAAAAAATCAAATGCAGACCTCTAGTGGAAAAAAGGGAGAATGATTTATAATCTCAGCCTTAGAATTTGTAGGTTCAAAGTACATTTGGGATAGGTGCCAGTTCGGATTTGATGCTAATTCACAGGTGGTATGGATGCATATGATGTGTTTTTGTGATGTTTTGAATGTTTATAACTGTGCAGTAGAAATAAAAAATCTGCATTGAGTGCATTCGTACTTCTCCGAAAAAAATGCTCACCCCTAATGATATCATGGATCAAAGGGTTCATAAATTTTGCCACATGAGACCTCAAGTGCTTGATGGGTGACCCAAATCACTGCTATAAATGAATCATGTGATGTACAAAATAAGAAAAAAAAAAAAAAAAAAGGAAATTTTGCCATTACTTGTCACATAATACAGACTCCGGATTTGCTACCCACAAGTTGGACCCACATCCATGCCCATTGAGCACCACCACCATGTATTCCCAACGCGCAGTGTCATGTCTCGTGGTAACAGATCCGAACTCCATCTGATATGTGGCAGCTTACGTAATCAAGTTTGGTATTCTTGAATTTAACGTAACGTTTTTTATTAAATTATATATTAATCAATGAGAATTTATTAAATTATTTTGCATTTCAGTGGGTTCTAACCTTCAAAAGTGCTTACATATCCTAAAAACCCTTATTTTGTGTTTGAGGTTCAGCTATTATATTAAAAATACATGATGATATCGGATAAACTTATAACCAATCAATCGGCATCATATTCACCGGGAAGGCTTGATCAGATCCTTTTTTTTTTCCAACATCATAGATTTTTTATTTTGGTGGATTCAAAGACCTAAAGATACCATATGGAGGGTTGCTAAATTTTGAACCTTGATAGATTAATTTAATTACCACTTGATACAAAAGCATTAAGGGGGTATTTTTCTTTTTTTGTATTTGAAGAAAGGGAAAGTTGGTCAATAGGATTTTGGTTTTATTGATGAAAAATCCCATGTTCTTTTTTCAACTTTATGTGAGAATCAAGAAAAGTTTATTTTCTTAGGTATCACTTAGGGGAAAAGTTACCAACACTTGAATGGGACAAAAATTCCATTTTTAATAATAGATTTCTATGGCTAAAATGGTCATTGCCTTATTTACCTAAGAAATAAAAGAACATGGGTAAATGCAATTAGCTAGGTTAAATTGCCAAAACTTGAATGAGACAAAAATGCCCCTTTTAATAATAGATTTCTATGAGTCAAATGGTCATTGGCTTATTTACCTGAGAAATAAAAGAGCATGAATAAATGCAATTACCTAGGTTAGTATTTCCCAAGAAAAACTTACCCATGAAATTACATTTACCCAAGTAAGTAACTTATTAAAAAATGAACAGGGCCTAAATTTAAGAGACCTAGAATGTATAGAATCGAGACCGAATTTACTCCTCATAAGACGCCTCACAACGATCTCACAGACACATCCCACGGTGCATTAAGAACATCTTTCATACTTATATGTTATTATTTACATGAAATGTTCCTAATGGACAGTGGGATGAAGATAAGCGCCCTACGTGTGAGGAGCGGATCCCAATTCTTTTGCTATATATTTGTCACATCACCTACTATAAGTCAAAGATGTATATGATCACGTATAGATTACAGGCATGTTCACTGTGGATTGATTAAGTAGCCCATTTTACTTTTACAAGCCCAAGCCTTTCGATTTTGTTTGTAGCGTATCCCGACCCAACCAAGAAACGCTTGTTCCGTGCCCTGTTTTTCCGAAAAGATGTAAAATTTCAAACGCATGTGATGTGTTGTTTGGACAACCGTACCACACACGGTAAGAAAGAACTCTTAAATGAACAGTTGCATCATCCATACCTTCAGTCATCAAAACTGTCTTCTTAACTGAACACCTTAGACTGGCTGGATTCTTTATTAACGTGTTACGTATGACTAGCAGGAGAATTTCAAAAATAAAAATAAAAAAAAAAGCATTAAAGCATTCTGATGAACGGGCAAGACCTTTTTCTCCATTAAAATTTGTATGTCCCTTTCTTCCAACCTAACCTATCAATACTACGTAAATGATAGCCTTATTCATCCAATTATTGAGCTTTTTCAATTCAGGCGCTGTTAGGCATCGATGCATCACGCAGGTGAAAAAGCGGTGTTTCAAAAAATAGTTTCTTATTTGGTGTCATTTTTTTAGAAAAAAAAAACGTTGTTTCAGACTATGTTTTAGAAATTAAAAAAGTATGATTTAAAGAAATATAAAATTCAATGCTTTTTCAAAAGACAGTTCATTATTGTCAATAATGTAATGATGTGATATCATCTTGGAGGTTGAATAATATAATCAATGTTGAAAGGTTCTACAACATTCATACCAAACAAAATCAATATTATTTTTAAGGCTTCCAAACAATACAATTCAAACATACCCAACACCATTTTTATGAGAAAACAGTGCTGTATTCCCAGCAGCACTGATGCCAAAATCCTACCCACTCTATTGAGGAACTACTACATTCGCCATACCCAACTCATGGCAATCTCACCGTAACCCTAATCCAACAAGTCCACCCGAGCAACCCTGACCCGATCTCTCAAAAAATAGAAAAACAAAAGCCAATCATAAACTAACATACAGAAGAAGAGACAGAATATCAAAATAGTCTTGCGATATATTAGATGCCAGGGGTGTGGGACTTTCTCCAGGAGTGTATATATATTGATTTATCTCCCTTTTGATACTATTGGTTAATACAATTTTAAGGTGGCCGGCTGGCCGTCCCTCCACCTGGAGTAATCTATATTAGCTGAATCCGATTTCAAGGCCTAACCCAAACACGTCCAAAATAATGTTGGACCAGTCATTTTTGGTCTGATTTGCCTTTGCATCCTTATTTGCCAATGAGAGAGAGAGAGAGAGAGAGAGAGAGAAAAGGAGAGAGGCCAATCCATTTGATGTTAAATTGATCATAAAGCATCTCTCAAGGAAATGTGGGTTCAAATGGCAATAAAGTAGTCTCTTCACATTGTGTGCCCCAATGGGCCCATGTACACCCTATCACTAATTAAGCAACTAACCCATTGACTTGGTCTAACGTATAACACCTGCTGGCCATTATAGGAGGTGTTATTGTGTTAAAGCCACATGAGAGAGAAAGATCTCACACGCATTATTGACAGGGTGCACAAGGGGCCCACTCCACATGTTTGATCCCTGCATCCTGCACTGGATCAGGTCATCCTGGCATCCAAATGAATGTAGCATGTGTGGTTGATCAAGACATCTTATATTATTTATTTATTCCATTGAGACCTTGAAACTTAGTTGCTTTTATTACTTCACTAATACTAGTCAAAGCAAAAGGGATATGTTTCTCATTATTTATTTAGTGACTTGTCGTCCCCGCCTCCCCTTAAGCTAACAACCACCACCTCACACAACTTGCTTTCTGTCTCATTATCCTCATTGTTGGTGATGAGAAATCCTCTTACATCATATCCACAGTATACTCCTTTTCCTTTTTCCTTATTCCCACTGAGAGCTTCTTCCTTATAGGCCAAGGCTGTATTTGGTTTGATAGAAAATAAGAGACAAATAGAAACTGAGGGAAAGTTGTTAACAAATTTTCCCTTTCTGTTTCTCTCCTATTTTCTATCAAACCAAACATAGATTAAATGCCACTTCATCACTAAAGATAGTTGTTTTGGTAAGTATCATAATTCATGTATTTATGTATGCATAATGAAGGTGTCAACTGACTTGTTGACAAGATCTCTGGCTGGTTGCATCCAACACTTGGGATCGATTTCTACCTTCACCAGCATTTCTGCAAACCTGGCCAAGTATGGATGAAATCCTAAAGAGGTAAGAGCAATACCCAGTATTTATTGCTTAGCAATTGACCATTTATATTTAGAAAGCCAATCCACCCCTCCTAAGGAGTTGGGATATCCGAACATCTCACCATAAATGTGTGAAATATTCCTAATGTGTGACTGTAAAGTGCTGTGAGGTGGTTGTGAAGAGGATTCAGTCAGGAAATCTAGATTTCCTCCTAAAACCCTTCAATAACTGAGACCGACATCGGATAATGGTCTTTATTTTTTTAATTAACCAGCAGTAAGAAAGGCAATGAAATCCTAAAAAGGTAAGAACTTAGGCTTTGTGTGCACCGATAATTCATTAACTCAGAAACCCAGTATTTAATGCTCAGGAGTCAGGAATGGACTCCCCTTCCTTTGGGTTTGCCCAAAATGTAAATTTTATCTTTATCCATTTATATTTAGATTGAGTCTTACATGTTGGATTCAGGTGAGACTGAGGTTGGATTTGGATTCTGTATAGCGCTATAGTTGATTAAATTAAAGATTATTAAATATAGGAAAATTTTCTGATAGGTATATTGTACTTTAGGTCGAGTGTGACAATCTAGTATTCGAATTTTCAATTAAGGATAATTTGGCATTCGGGGTTAGATTTTCGTTGGTTAGAGGATAATAAGTCTTAAATACCCTCAGTGCTATTTCGACTGAATAAAATAATTAAAATAACCCATCAAGCAATGCAAGTAGGAACCACTGTTCATATTTGCATTTATAGAGACATTGAGAACTAGCTCCCTCATGCCGGTGGTGTCAGGCGAATGCGTCGTCGGGAAACGGCCTAAAGTACATGATTTAAAGTACGGGTATTAGTTTCTTTATCAAGAAACTAATTGAATCTCGATAAACTGATACATCTCTTCCTATTCTTCTTCTTCTTGCTCTACAAAAATATATGCTTTGAATTGGAGTTTGATTAATTTTACATTTTAATTACCTAGTCTACTTTTTTCCCCTTGAAGCTTTTCATGTAGGAGGAGCTTTGTAAATGAAGAAAAAGAGAGCATGGTGTTTTCCATGATTTTCTTCATCCTGATTATTGTTTGCTTCAGTGCCGTTGTCGTTGTTTCTAGCCAACATGGACTTAAGCCCAATGGTTCTTCTATTCTTGCTGGTATTGAACTCCCCAATCACCTAAGCTTCAATTCAGTCACAGCTTTGGAAAATGCAGGGTGTCGTCTCACAAAGACGAAGACTTCTTAGCATAAACCAACAAAAGCAACCATTCTAGAGGAAGAAGATGGTGATGACCACAGAAATAAGATAGTAGGAATTCCATCCAGTAAACCAACGGTGAAGCTCCACCTCAAACACAGATCGATGATTCATGGAGATGAAGCTGGGAAAAAGGAGTCAATACGTCAATCCACCCACAAAGACTCGACCAAAATCTAGACCCTTTTCAAAAGGATTATAGAGAGAGGATGAACTAGAACACGGTTTCAAGGTTAATAGAAAAGAAGCTAGCAAGGCTAAAACCTATGATTGTTAGACAGTTATGCCCTTTAGCTCCAATCAAATTGATATACCTTTTTGACATTTATTGTAATTGAATAAAGTACATAATTGATTCATGTCATTGTAGTGTGTTTCTATGTGATACCCTTAAACTGAACACTTAATGAGACTCGTGTTAGTTTAGAATCTTCATAGTCATTGGATAGATCTGGGGAGATTTATCATGCCAAGGCTGACACTGATGTGCCGCCAAGTTGGTTGGAGCGGCTTGTCTCAACTGCCAGGGTGAGACCTGAGGTACATGTAGTGTGGGTTTTCTTGAAACCTTGAACCGGACCAAAATTCCAGTATTGTCCTAGACCTTGGAGATGGGCAAAACTGGAATGTTATATCTAACCCCTAGACTCGATTATGATACTGCACTAGGTGTCAAATTGGGATATCTTTGATATGCCAATCAGTGAGATCCTTAGAGGGGGTCAAAACCTGGGTATGTTGGGACAGTCCAAGAATTCATCTGAATGGGTGATCATAGTGACAGGATCAGCCCCTTTGTCGGACAAAGTGAATGATTGGGGATGCACTCTCTCTGATGGAAACGTAAATTGCTGGCAATTGATTTCAACTGTTGAAATTTGTTTTACAAAATATATTTATATAAAGATATACATACATATATATATATATATATATATATATATTATAGTTTCAAAATGTATACAAAATGTTTTAATTCCCGGGATCCATGTGAGTAGAGAGTGTGGCATTGCACCTTGCAGCCGATGGAGATGTCCTCTCTTGTCGGGTAGTGTTTGATCATTATGGGCTAAGAGGTTAAGTGTAAGACCATTGAGGGTAATACCTGATGGGCTAATCTTGCATCTACCCACAGTCCTTGGGTTTTCATAAGGTGACTGGACCCAAGGGCTATTTAGTGTAAATGTTGGGCCCATTAAGAGCTCATGGTGATGGACTTAGGGGTTCATTGTCTCCTACAGTAAATTCGGCCAGGCCTTGTACCAAAGGCTGGGCTGATCCCATGCGGCTGATGTGTAGATTAATGTTTGGGTCCCATGCCTCACAAGGATAGCCAACTAGGCAGCAGGTTAAGAGGGCTAGTGAGCACATAGACTTAATGGGCCTAAAGCTCATTTGAACTAGCTTAATAAGATTAATTAAATAATGGGTGATTCTGGGATTTAGATCAGTTGATAGGATAAGGGATTATTCCTATTGATTCAAAGAGTCCAGATCTGAATAAAGATTTGGATTAGGAAACTCCTAATTTGATTAGGAAGGTTGATCTTTATCTACAGATAAGATAAGAGATTATCATTATCTCTTAAAGAGAGTTTAGATCCAAATAGAAGATTTGGATTAGGAAATTCCTAATAGGATTAGGAGAACATCTCTTTAAGAATATAAATAGGAGAGCAGGGCGGACCTCCAAATAAACTCACACTCTGCAGGATTAAGAGAAAAGACAACTCACAGTTTGACTGCTCCTGTCTTCTGCTCTTTTTTTCCTATTCTTGCTGCCCCTGCCCAGTTCGATCTCCACCTATGGGAGTGATCAACAATTGTTCTTGATATTGCTTCTTTCTAGAAGAGGCAATCTGAAGTTGTGCTCACCAACCCTTTACTACATTCTTGCTGAAGAATTCGGTTCTTGTTAAAGAGTCGTCTTGTTGATTTTACTTTACCTCACATCGTGTCATCTTCAGTGGGAACAGATTTTGGTTTTTCCCCTTAGGCATGAACACCTTTATTGGGAGTTACTGTTACTCCATATCAGGTATATCTCTCTCCTCCCTTTTGGTTTCAGATTTGGTCCGGTTTGTTTCAAGATTGATCATTGAAAATGCAGTTTTCTAAAATAGGGAATGTGATAGCTAGATGGGAGAGAGAAATTTTTGAAATTTTGCCGAACCTTTCTGCAGGGTTCGGCCATCCATATGATGGATTTCCCATCCCTTCAGTGGTTGCACCGACAGTGGCACCAGAATCTGACACAAGTGGGTCATTCGGAAGACTTGTGGCAACTCTAGAATCCGGTGTCAGCCTCATGTTAGGCAAGTACTTCATGGACGTTTTTGTGGGTACTCCTCCTAAGCATTTTTCTCTGATTCTTGATACTGGTAGCGATCTCGATTGGATACAATGTCTTCCCTGCCATGACTACTTCGAGCAAAATGGCCCCCCATACAATCCATAGGAATTGTCGTCCTTTTGAAATGTCACTTTTCATGATCCTCCCTGTCAGCTGGTCTCCTCCCCTAATCCCCCACAACCTTGCAAGGCCGATAACCAGTCCTGCCCCTACTTCTACTGGGACGGTGATTGGTCGAACACGACCAGAGATTTTGCCCTGGAGACCTTCACAACTTACCTGACATCACCAACCGGAAAATCAGAAGGGTGGAATGGAAGTGCTAGGAATGAAAGTGATTTTTCCCTGGAGACCTTCATAGTGAACCTGACATCTCTATTGTTTCTCCAACCTTTTTTCGTCGGCCTCTCTATCATTTCTCCATCCGATTTTGAAGAAAAGGGTGAAATGGAAATGCTAGGAATGAAGAGGAAGGTCGGCTCTCTTCTCCTCTTTCATTCATTCAACCCAGACTGAAGACATCGTTCGTTCAACTCACAATGAAGACTACAAGGGATTAGGGAAAATGAATAAGACGGGTTTTTTTGTAAAGGGTATTTTTGATATTTTTGAAATTTTTAACGTTGGATATCAAATTGTCGCAAATTAAAAATCCGGGTATCAAATTGTCCCAAATTAAAAGTTCAAATAATAAATTATCAGGATTTTTAAATCTTACGAATACTATATTGGCACTCAACCTAAAGTATAGATACCTATCGAGAATTTTGTTTAGACAAATGGATACCATTTACAGCAGCTGCAAAGGATAATTTTCTGAGTTCCAAGAAGGCACAGTTTTCATTCCAAAAAAGAAGAAGGCACAGTTTGAGAACAAATAATCCAAAAGCCATAGATGGTCGGTGGCTCTCCATTACTCACCAAAATGGCCATGTATACAGAGTCACGAACCAACCAGTCAAAAACGGAATCATACCCAACCCCAATTAACTACTCTCTGCCCAAAAATCAACTTTATCTTAGCATCATTTTCCACAACTGTTTGTTTGGAATGTAAAAGGATTCCAGTAAAACTTTTGTTATAGGCTATGTCTGGGCCAGGTTTCATTCAACTACACAATCAAATGGGTCCAATTGATTAACCTCTGTGAATTGTGAATCTGTAATAGTAATAGGGGTAAAGTACCCAATACCCGGATCAGACCGGATGAACCAGACTACCTCAGCTCAACCCAGTCGTACCAACCGGATCAGGCTATCACAATTTTAATGATTTACTCAAAGTAACGAAGCTGAACTAGATGGGATGGTTGACTAACTGACTTCTGCAATGACTTCTGCCAAATCTCTTGGGATCCCGCCCTGATAAATAACACTCTTTCACACGCGTTCTTTTACAGTGCCTCTCCCTCCCTCTCCCCTCTCTCTCTCTCTCATTTGAAACATGTAGATCTGATCTTTCTACATAGTTGGTTGAAGGCTTAAACTGTCTCTGCTTGAACAAGTTTATTCCACTCTATCAAGGAAGCAATGGAAGGGGGAATACATCCAGGAGCAGATGCCTCGGCTTTCAGGGATTGTATCTCTCTGGCCTGGAGGAACCCATATGTACTCCGTCTCGCTTTCTCAGCCGGAATCGGTGGTCTTCTCTTCGGCTATGATACTGGTATTCTTCTCTTCTTCCACTCTCAGCTCTGTGGCTTCACCCATCTGGGTTTTCTACTTCTATCTCTTTCTCCGTTGATTTTTTTTTTTTTCTTGAAACTTGTGAATGACCCATCATAATCTAAAATGAAATAGAGAGTCTTCTTAGCATACTGCTCATACACTAGGAACATTCAGTGTTAGAGAATATCCATCTTTTCTATATCATTCTCTCAGTTTTTTCTCTCTTTTTTCTTCCTCCCGTGAAATCTCACCAGCACAGTGATCTTTTATCATTTATTAGGAATAAAGTCATCTGGGTTCTTTTTCTCTTCTTTCTCCCCCTCATTTTTCCCTATTGCAGAGTTTCTTCTTTTTTTCTGCTTTTTGTGCTCAATTCTGAACATCAATTAGTTATTGAACTTTTTGGTACTTGAATTACGGTGAACTTTTGATTATTCAATTCTACTTTCGGAATCTTCAAGCTGTCCAAATACACTCAACTTTTCTATGTTAGTGTGTTAATTATCCCCTAGATAATTACCAATTGTGGGATCTGGACTCATGCTTTTCTGTTGATTTTTGTGAACTTCAGGTGTGATTTCAGGGGCACTTCTTTATATTAGAGATGACTTTAAGTCTGTTGACAAGAAGACTGTTTTGCAGGTGAGGACTTGAAGTTCTTCCCTGTGGAAAAGAAAGCTGTATTTTCTTTCGCTCTTCTTGATAATTTTCTTCTTTTTTTTTCCCCTTTGGTGGCTGGGAGCCTGGGAATTATTCATTTGAAACTTGAAAGGGATGAAGCTCTGTTGAAGTTTTAACTATTTTAAAGCTTTAGAGTTGTTTGCATTCATCACGAGTGATAACCATAATATCTTAATATCCTAAGTGTCTTGAGTGTTCCACAACTTGCTGCTTGTCATAACTCTTCTCTTCTTCACCAAAAAAAGAAAAAAAAAAAAAAAACTCGTAAGCTAAGTAAAATAATTCAATCAGACACGTGGCATGCATATGGAGGTTTACAATCCTATCTTTTGGTTAAGCCCCAATTGTTGTAATCATGTAAAAGCCCACGGTCAAAATCATATAACCCAAAAATGTGACTATAAACTAGCCCAGCCCAAGATGCCTAGATCAGCTCTTGCCTGCAAAGCTATTAACCAGCCTCAGGCCCATTTCAGGTTTGTGGAAATCGCAGACTCAGCTTAGGTCAGCTTGTTGACTCTATTTTATATTTAGACCTATTCAATTCCAAAATTGCAATCATGTAAAACCCACATGGCACACTACAAATGAAGGGATGAATTAAAAATAAATAAATAAATACCCGAACTATTTGGATAAAGGAGCTTTGGTTGAAACTTGGGCTTAGCTCATGGGCCTGTTAAGCTTAGGGTCAGTTACTGCTCTTAAGAAACGTAAGTGCAACTTCAGTAATGGGCCCATCTGGGCCCATCTCTGGCTCATCGGCAGTCCTACTCATGATTCCCGTTTCATGTTTCATTGCCTCCCTTACCCATCTTCAGAAAAACCAGAATGACCTTGATGAACTACATCTACACGATCCCCTTCTTTTGATGAAGACATCTCCAGCGCATTTCTCCTAACTAAGCATTTTGATATATTTCATGCGTATAGGAGAGCATTGTGAGCATGGCTGTTGCAGGAGCAATCATAGGTGCAGCCATAGGCGGATGGATGAATGACCGGTTTGGACGGAGAACGTCGATTCTGGTGGCTGATTTCCTATTCTTCATTGGGGCAGTAGTCATGGCTTCTGCTCCCAACCCAGCTCTTCTCATTGTTGGTCGGATCTTTGTTGGTCTAGGGGTCGGAATGGCATCCATGACATCTCCACTTTACATCTCAGAAGCGTCTCCAGCTAAGATCCGAGGTGCACTAGTCAGTACTAATGGCTTCCTTATAACCGGAGGCCAATTTCTGTCTTACCTTATCAACTTAGCATTTACCAAGGTAAGCAACAACTTCTACTAGTAACCAGACAAACTACTTGATAGTCTTGTAGCGAGTTTGCTTTTCTAAGCCATTGAGAAAAATTAAGAGCAGAAATTCTATCAAATACCAAACTGCATTTAATCTGATTCAGTATCTTACTGATACAAGATGATAACTTGAAGTTGGGTTTGGTTTCAGGCACCTGGGACATGGAGATGGATGCTTGGAGTTGCTGGAATTCCAGCTCTGCTGCAGTTCGGATTGATGTTAGCTCTTCCAGAATCACCACGTTGGTTATATAGAAAGGTTCTCTCCTTATTATCCCATGATTCATGCATACAAGCACGTACACCCATAGAGTATTTATCAATCCAACATGAATTTATTTGTTAACCAATTTACTTCTTTTCTTTTTCTCTAAATCACGCAGGGAAGGGAAGAAGAAGCCAAGACCATACTTAGAAAAATATATCCAGCAGAGGAGGTTGAAACAGAGATCCAAGATCTTAAAGAATCAATAGAATCAGAGATAAAAGAAGAGGGATCTTCTGAGAAGATCAACTTCATCAAGCTGTGGAAAACCAAGACTGTGAGAAGAGGACTCATTGCAGGTGTTGGGCTTCAGGTATTCCAACAATTTGTCGGCATAAACACAGTTATGTATTACAGCCCAACCATTGTTCAGTTGGCTGGTTTTGCATCCAACCAAACGGCTCTCCTTCTCTCACTTGTTACAGCAGGTCTCAATGCCTTTGGCTCCATAGTGAGCATTTACTTCATAGACAGAACAGGAAGGAAAAAACTTCTGGTCATCAGTTTGACTGGTGTCATTGTATCACTTGGAGTTCTATCAGCTGTCTTCCATGAAACAACATCACATTCACCACAAGTCAGCAGGCTGGAGACAGCCAAGTTCCCTGCCTATACCTGCCCAGATTACCAGGCAGCAGGATATTCTGCTTGGGATTGTATGAAGTGCTTAAAGGCTTCATCTCCAGATTGTGGGTTCTGTGCATCTGCCACTGACAAGGTACACTGTTACTCTACGACCATTTATATTAGGCTTTTTAGTTTTTAGCAGACCATGCATGAATCAACCTTGAAAAGGGGGGTGGGGGGGGGGATATCTCTGTTGCTTTATTAACAGTTACCCATTAATTTTTGTCGCAGTTATTTCCTGGTGCATGCTTGATCTCAAATTCGACAGTCAAGGACATCTGTCACGGAGAGCATAGGCTGTGGTACACAAGGGGATGCCCTAGCAGATATGGGTGGCTTGCTTTGATTGGATTGGCACTTTATATCATATTCTTCTCTCCTGGGATGGGGACTGCTCCTTGGATTGTCAACTCTGAGATCTATCCTCTGAGGTTCAGAGGGGTCTGTGGAGGAATAGCTGCCACTGCAAACTGGGTATCCAACCTCATAGTTGCTCAGTCCTTCCTCTCATTAACAGAGGCAATTGGGACATCCTGGACCTTTTTGATATTTGGGGTGATCTCAGTTGTTGCCCTGTTCTTTGTTCTGGTTTGTGTGCCAGAGACTAAGGGGCTTCCAATCGAGGAGGTGGAAAAAATGCTGGAACAGAGAGCGCTGCAGGTCAGGTTTTGGAAGAAGGGCTCAGACCATTTACAGAAGAATTCACAAGTGTGAACAAAGAGGGTAGTGTAATTATTTACTATTGGTTGTATGGGAGAGCCCATACCCTGAAAATTAACATTGGGGTCTCCAAGATTCATACTAATTTAGAATTGGAGATCAGTAATGTAATACATTATGAGTGCTTTTTCTATACCAAGAAACTCCATTGACATTCTTGTCCCCAAAGATTTTTCCATTGGAAAACAACTCACAACTAAATAGGATTAGTAAAAGTATAAAGAAATGTAGTCCATATGAGCATTCAAAAGATGTGATCATGCAAATCTCAATAAATTGAGACAATTAAGTTCAGTAAATGATATTCTGTAGGCTTCAAAATGTTAGACAGTTTTGTATGCCCTTAGCTTCAATCCGTTTTGATGTACTTTTGACATTTAGTGTAAATAAATAAAGTGCATGTTTGATTCATGTTGTTTGGTATAATTATGTGTAAGACCCTAAAACTAGACACTTGATGAGACACGTGTTAGTTTTAAATATTCACAGCCATTGGATAAGTCTATGGATATTTATCCTGTCAAGGCTGATACTGGTCTGCCGCCAAGTGTTGGGATGGCCTATCTCGGTCACCAAGGTAAGACCCAAGGCACATGCAGTATGGGATTACTCGAATCCTTGAACCGGACCAGATTTCCAATGTTGCCCTGGACTTTGGAGACAGATGGGCAAAACTGGAAAGTTACACCTGACCCCAAGACTCGATTATGATGCTTCACTGGGTGTCGGATCAGGCTTTTTGATATGCCAATCAGTGAGATCCTTAGCGGGGATCAAAACCTGGGCATGTTGGGGCAGTTTGAGAATTCATCTGAGTGGTGATCATAGTGACAGGATCTGCCCCTTTGCCGGACAAAGGTAATGATTGGGAATGCACTCTCTCTGATGGAAATCAAACTGCGGGCAGTTGATTTCAATCGTTGGAATTTTGTTTTGCAAAATTTATATATATATATATATATATATGTGTGTGTGTGTGTGTGTGTGTGTGTGTGTGTGTGTGTGTGTGTGTGTGTGTGGTCTCAAAGTGTTTGCAAATGGTTTTAATTCCCAAGATCCATGTGAGTGGAGAGTGCGGCCTGTTTCTTGTAGTCGAGGGAGAGGTCCTCTCTTGTCAGGCAGTGCTTGATCATTAAGGGCTGAGAGGTTAAGTGTAAGACCCTTTAGGATAGTACCTGATGGGCTAATCTTGCACCTGCCCACAGTCCCTGGGTCTTTATAAAATGGCTTGGCTCAAGGGTTCACTGAGGTTTTTAGTGAATTCGACTAGGCCTTATAATAAAGGTTGGGCCGAATTCATGTGGCTGGTGTGTAGATCAATGCTTAGGTCCCACGCCATACAAAGAAGCTCAACTGGGCAGCAGATTGGAAACTAGTTCAGCACTGAACACTTAATGGGCCAAAAGCCCATTTCAAGCTGGGCTGATATGATTACCCATCTATGGGGCGGATTTGAGATTAAAGTTAGCAAAAGGATTGGGCTTTTAACCCTATCCACTCTGGGAGACCAAATTCAAATTAGATTTGAATCTGATAACCTCCTAATAAGATCAGGAGTAAGCTAACTTAATCTGTAGATAGGATTAAGATCATCCCCTATTCAAATACTGATTTGGATTGGGATAACTCCTAATTAGGAGGTTTCTTAATCAAGAAGAAAAGAGGAGAAACCCTAAGAGATCATAATCAAATTTCGAACCTAGGGTTTTGTGCAAAAAATTATCCTGCGAATATTAGGTCTCAGACACACTCCAAAGAGAAGAGAAGCAATTTCAACCATCTTCACTTCAGGAGTTCTCCTCCAGCCGCCGCCATTGATTCTTACAAGATTTGATCTTTGAAGAAGAAAGAAATCGAGAAATTGGTTCTTGACATCGGTTTTGCAGAAAAGACTGAAAAGATTTGGTGCTCTGAGTTTCCAGTGGATTCTTACGAAGGATTCAGTGTGTAGGATGCACTTTGCTGGTTCCGTTCCACATACAACTGTGTCATCTTCAGCAGGAGTGGATCTTGGTGTCCCTAAAACAGAGGATTCTTGCGAAGGATCTAGTGTGTAGGATGCACTCTGTTGGTTCCGTTCCACATACAGCTATGTCATCTTCAGCAGGAGCGGATCTTGGTGCCCTCTTTGGGCGTGAACACCAACTTTGGGAGATACTGCTTTTCTGGATTAGGTATAATTCCTCCATTTTCTTTTGGTTCAGATCCGGTTCACTTATGGTTCAAGTAGAATCCTTGAATATTATATTCTAATTTAGGGAATATGATTCCCAGTTGGAAGAAGGTAGGAAAATTTTTTGAAATTCGCCCACCCATTCTATAACCTTTCTGGTGTCCATTAGATGGATTCTACCATTCTTTCAGTGGTATCAGAGCCACAGGTTCGAATCTTGAACTAAAAGAAAATCAGATCTGAACCTGCACAGATTGACAGAAGATGTTATGCCAAGATTTGCGCCTATTGTTTTCTTTATTTCAAGAAATTGTTTCTTGTTAAGGGCGATTGATTTGAAATTAATTTTTGTTAAATCCAAAATTTATTTAGAACTGTTCTTTATTTATTTTGATTTAATGGATTGTTCGAACCTGGAGATTGCAGTGCAGATTTGGCGCAGATGGTCTACGCACCCTTTTTCCTTTTTTTATTTTATTCAATTCGGTCTGTAAATAATATTTTTTATTTTCTAGACTGAATGTATAGGATTTGATCAAGAATGTAATTAATTAATAGAAATAGGATTTCTGTTTTTTTTTCTTGATTGAAGAAGGAAGAAGAAGGCGGCGTTGGAGATTTGCAGATGGAGAAATCGCTTTCTATGATTTGCAGTTTGTGAAACTGCAACCCTAGTGATTAACCTTTGTTTTGTAGGTGGTGCAAACAGTCCATAGTTGATTTGTGATTGCTTAAAATCAAAATTATTAATTTCAGATCTTTCATGGATTAATTCTTGAATTGAAAATCAGTTCCAGACATATTCGGACTAGATTTGACCAAAATTGTTTGGACTAAATCTAGGGTTCGAAGGGGACTGTTTTCACTCCATTTTTCTCACTCTTGTAGTTCCAAATCCGATGTTCAATTACAGGGATTAATTCGGCCCACCTGTAAAGCCCAGTTTTAAAAAGTTAAAACTACAAAAGCCCACCCTTGTGAGAAAAGCTATATGGGCCGAATTGCTATCTGGGATTCAGCCCATACATTAGTAGACATTAATTGTTAATGTTATATTTTTAAATGGGTTGTTTATTGGGCTTTACAGCAGTTAATTGATTGGATCAATTCCTCCTTTACATGTGATGTTTGGATGTTGGATGTGCTGCAACCATGTGCCATAAGCACTTGGCCCATGATAATTCATTAGTGGCTCTTGCAAACACCATGGCTAGATGCACATCATTGCCATGGTGTCTCTTAAAGGTCATTGGATGACCCCTCCTTACTTGGTGGGCCCCCACAACCCTGAAAAGGGATGCGTGCAGAAACCATAGCCGATCAAGGCCCACCAGAATTCTAACTTTATGAAAATCAGTGGGAGCCACTCTAGTTTGACCTAAAATTAGAACTAGGGCGTAATTTTGTTCCCTCCAACAAATATGAGTGCATGTGATAGGGAGATCCATATGATGGATTCTCTAAAGGCCTTCCGTCATTAGCACAATGATGGGTCCTTCAGTAATGAAGAAACGCACCATAAAATTGGGCTATTCATTTGCTATTGGGTCTATCAGAGTGTTTAATAAGATGATAGGGGTGTCATAGACCGATGTGAGAGGGGCTTTACCAGAAAATGGGAACTCTCTCACAGTACCTTGGCGTAACCTGAATATGATGGGTGAGCACTCACTAGACAGAAAGGTTTACCTGAAAATGGCTTTGAACCTTATCTAACAAAGGCCAAAGGGAAACTCATTTGATGAGTGGATATGATCCGTCACAGAAAAGTGGCGGGGTTATGCAGCTGAAACAGTTGGCTCCACACACCCTATGTGATTTCTCACATTTCCAGAGACATTTTGCCGTCTCCGTCACTGAGAAAGGAGGGAAATCTCAGAGATGAACAAATGAGAATGTAACATAGATTAAAAACCATATCTATGTAGGTAACATGAATCAAACTAAGGTTGTGGACTAACGTCTTTGCTGTTTTATCAGAAAATGGAAAACGGTTAGTTCACAAAGCTTATAGATGATAACAAGCCTAAGGGCCCAAACTATGCCGACTAGTACATAAATCTTATGCTGGTCCTAACTTCTGAAAAGTTAGATAAGGTGGTGAAAAATCCTGCCCCGGAGCATCCAGGTGATAGGGCTTCTGAGGCCCGTAGGAGGGACTACCAAGATTGGGAGGATAAGAACTCCCTAGCCCGCTGCTTTGTCATTGCCTCACTGGACAACTCAATACAGAGGTAGTTCGATCAGATTGAACTAACCAATGAATATATTGGACAGTCTAAAGACAATGTATGAAGAGTAGAACCGTTCTACTCGACAAGAGGTCCTGAAACTGTTCATGACCGCGTAGATGTCCAAAGGGAAGAAAGTTCATGACCATTTTCTTTAGATGATGGGCTACATTAACGAACTCGAACCCCTTGGATCTGGGCTAGATCTTGGCATGCAAGTGGATGCCATACTAAATTCTTTGCCCTCTTCCTTCAATGTATTCACTATGAACTATAACATGAACAAGTTGAATGTCAGTGTCCAGGAACTCACCAACATGTTGCAAAGGGCCGAGGATCTACTTAAGAAGGATGAGCCTGTGGTTATGCTTGCAGAAGATAATAGATCGGGCAAGAAAAAGAGAAAGGCAAAGAAGCCCCAGAAGAAAGCTGCCAAGCCCAAGAAGCAGAAGAAGAACAAGGTATCTAATGTCTGTCACTTCTGCAAGCAGACTGGCCACTAGAAGAGGAACAATCCTACCTACCTGGAATCTAAGAAAGGTAACGTCGAAACTTGTGTCATAGAAACTAACATGTTAGTTACTTCTGTGTCCTGGTGTGATGACTCCGGGGCTTCAACTCATGCGTGTAACTCATTGCAGGGGTTCAAAGTTAGTAGAAGATTGAGTGAAGATGAAGTGACACTATTATTGGGAACGACTGCAAGTGTTGCAGTTGCGGCAATAGGAACCGTAGAATTAGTTTTTAGAGAATGAGTGTTTGTACTTAAAGACTGTCTTTATGTACAAAACTTGAGAAAAATTTTAATTTCTGTTTCTAAACTGTATGCTGATGGATATACTGTTTATTTTAGTAATATGATTATTGTTAAATGGAATAACAAATTCATCGCATGCGGGGAACTGGAGAACGGTTTCTATGTTCTACATCCTTCTCTGGAAACTAACTTAACCAAAACTACGTCGGTCAAAAATCCCAAGAAGAGGACTCGTGATACAGTAAATCCCACGTGCCTCTAGCATTACCGACTTGGCCATATCGGTGTTGACCGAATCACAAGGCTAGTAAATGATGGTCCTTTGGATTTTCTAACCGTAGAAATTCTTCCCACTTTTGAGCATTGCCTCCAAGGTAAGATGACTAAACGGCCATTTAACAGTAAGCTTAAAAGATCTGCAAGCACACTTGACCTAATATATACTGATGTATGTGGTCCCCTGAGTGTTAGGACACAGAATCAACACGTGTATTTCATCACCTTTACAGATGATTTTTCACGATATGGTTACGTGTACCTAATGAGACACAAGTCATAATCCTTTGAAAAGTTCAACGAGTTCAGACAAGAAGTCGAGAAACAATTAGGGAGAGAAATTAAGGCCCTTCAATCAGATCGAGGTGGCAAGTATCTCTGACGAATTCAGGGACTACTTAAAGGTCAATGGGATAGTGTCACAATTAGCTCCTCCTGCTACACCTCAACTCAACGGTGTTTCAGAGAGGAGGAATAGGACCTTGTTAGACATGGTCCGGTCACTTCTCGTACACTCAAAATTACCCACATCCTTTTGGGGATATGCATTAGAGCCTGCTATCTATGTGCTGAATTGGGTTCCAACCAAATCGGTTCCGAA
This sequence comes from Nelumbo lutea, assembly GCF_056320005.1. Lineage (NCBI taxonomy): Eukaryota > Viridiplantae > Streptophyta > Magnoliopsida > Proteales > Nelumbonaceae > Nelumbo > Nelumbo lutea. The sequence continues at coordinate 83,907,057 of NC_142686.1, read as the reverse complement.
GACTCCATATGGATTATGGATCTGAAAGAAGCCAAGTGTAAGACACTTGAAGATTTGGGGTTGTCCTGCTCACGTTAAAAGAACGAGTGCAGACAAGTTGGAATCCAAAACCAGTCATTGCCTATTTATAGGCTACCCAAAAGATTTGGTGAGTTATCTATTCTATTACCCAAGTGATCAGAAAGTGTTCTGCAGTCGAAACGCCCAATTCTTAGAAACCGAATACATCCTGGACACCCATCATAAGGAAATAGTTCTTGATGAGGAGAGCTTAGGAGCAGTGGGAGATGTCCCACAAGTTCTAGGTAGTGACCAACCTAGAAGATCCACTCGGGTATCCAGGCCACCAGTCCGATATGGTTATGACCAGAATAGTTACCTGGTGGAAGCCTTGACTAGTGAAGAGGATCCCGTAACTTATGCGGAAGCTATGTTAGACATAGATTCCCAGAAGTGGGTGGAGGCCATGAGAGCTGAAATGGACTGGATGAAGACTAATGGAGTTTGGACTCTGATAGATCCGCCCTCCAGGGTAAAAGCAATTGGTTGCAAATGGATCTACAAGAGGAAGAAGGGCCCTAATGGCAAGATTGAGACCTACAAAGCTCGTTTGGTGACTAAAGGGTATACTCAGAAAGAAGGCATCGATTATGAAGAAACCTTTTCGCCCGTGGCCATGCTTAAATCCATTAGGATCCTGCTAGCTGTAGCAGCATACCATGACTACGAGATTTGGTAGATGGATGTCAAAACTGTGTTCCTGAACGGAGATCTTAGTGAAGATATCTGCATGCAGTAGCCGCAAGGCTTCATTGCTGCTGGTCAAGAGCACATGGTATATAAACTTAATAGATCCATATATGGACTTAAGCAGGTTTCTAGGAGTTGGAAGATCCGTTTTGATTTTGCAGTCAAAACGTTTGACTTTGAGCAAAATCTGGATGAACTCTGTGTTTACAAGAAGATCAGTGGGGATAAGATCACCTTTTTGGTGTTGTATGTGGACGATATCCTACTCATTGCGAATGATGTAGGAATGTTGACTTCGGTCAAGGTATGGCTATCACAGCAGTTCTCCATGAAAGATCTTGGAGAAGCTTCATATATACTAGGTCTTCGACTCTATATAGATAGATTGAAGCGGATAATTGGATTTTCCCAGGCTGCTTACATTGACAAAATTATCAAAAGATACAGCATGGAGAACTTCAAGAAAGAAAACGTTCCTTTCAGGCACGGAGTCACTCTCTCCAAGAAGATGTCTCCCAAGACTTCTGAGGAGATTGAGGGCATGACGTTCCCTATGCCTCAGCCGTAGGGAGCATCATGTATGCCATGCTGTGCACTCGCCCGGACATTGCTCAGGCGGTAAGTGTGGTAAACAGATTCCAAGGCAACCTAGGGTAGGAGCATTAGACTGTTGTGAAGAACATACTTAAATACCTTTGAATGACAAAAGAGTTTTGTCTGGTATTCGATGGTAGTTCACTACAAGTTCTAGGGTATACCGATGTTGATTTCTAGCCAGATCCAGATGATAGGAAATCTACATCTGGGTATGTTTTCACGATAGAATCGTGTGCTGTTTGCTAGAAAAGCAGCAAACAGGGGTCCACTGCAGATTCCACAACCGAGGCCGAGTACATTGCCGCAAGTGAAGCTGCCAAAGAAGCCATGTGGATGAAGAAATTCATACACGAATTGGGAGTGATTCCGTCCAGCACATCACCCATCCTGTTGTTGTGTGACAACAATTGAGCAATCACCCAGGCTAAAGAGCCTCGGGCCCACTCGAAGTCAAAGCACATCAAGAGGAAGTACCATGTACTACGGGAGATCATTGGTAGAGGGGACGTCCTAATTCAGAAGGTAGTATCAGCGGATAATGTGGCAGACCCATTGACTAAGCCACTGACACAGAAGGTGTTTGAGAAACACGTGGAAAGTATGGGACTCCGGCTTGTACCAGATTGGACCTAAGTGCAAGTGGGAGCTGTTAGACTGTTTTGTATGCCCTTAGCTTCAATCCGTTTTGATGTACTTTTAAAATTTAGTGTAAATAAATAAAGTGCATGTTTGATTCATGTTGTTTGGTATAATTTTGTGTAAGACCCTAAAACTGGACATTTGATGAGACACGTGTTAGTTTTAAGGATTCTTGTGAAGGATTCAAAAGATGTGATCATGCAAATCTCAATAAATTGAGACAATTAAGTTCAGTAAATGATCTTCTGTAGGTTTCAAAAATGGCCCGATAGTAGCACATAACATTGCAGCCACACATGGGGAACAACTCATCCTCTTACATGTTATTATGCATAGGGAGATTGTTCCCAATGCAGACACGTGTAGTTCATATGAGCATTCAAAAGATGTGATCATGCAAATCTCAATAAATTGAGACAATTAAGTTCAGTAAATGATCTTCTGTAGGTTTCAAAAATGGCCTGATAGTAGCACATAACATTGTAGCCACACATGGGGAACATCTCATCCTCTTACATGTTATTATGCACAGGGAGATTGTTCCCAACGCACAGAAGTAGTGTTTTGTGGGTAGGCATGGATAAAGTTCTTGGGGGTAGGAGATCTAGGGTGGTCATGAAATATTAGAGAGCCAGAAAGCCAGCCCGTCTAAGGCCCTTTTCTATACAACCTATTTGGCATATAAAACATAAATTAGATGAAAAGATTGCCCTTCCAATAACACTCATCTAATATCAATCATTAATAAAAAAGAATACAATGGAGATTATGGAGTGCAAACCATAAGAGTAGGCTAAGGCCTTTTTTATATCTGGAAATACATTAAGCACGAGGAATCTAAAACCCCAAAATGAGAACTCAAAACTTCCAGTCTCCCCAATCTCTCCCAGAGTGAGTAAAAATGCATCTCAAGCAATATTCTCTGCCATGCTTTTTCTTCCTTGGCTCATGTGGAACTGGCCCAAATACTCTAGTACCGATTGGCTCTCCTTGCTTGTTGACAAGGACCACTGCATTATCATCAAAAAGTTGATCTCACTCCCCATCACAACGGCCTCACTGCATGGCAGCACGCACAACCACACCATATACAACATCTCCTTTCTTTACTTTGCCACGAGCTTGGGCTTCCTTCACTGATGCTATAATTGTGTCTCCCAATCTTGCCCCTTTCTTCCCCTTCAAGGCTTGTATGCACATTACCTGTTTTGCCCCTGAGTTATCCACAACTTTGAGGTTAGTCCTCATTTGTATGAAGGTCCTTTGCTGCTGGAAGCAACAAAAAATCACTTAATATCAGCTTGATCTCTGATAATTGGGAATTCCATGATTTTTAAGGATATTACAGAGGAAAATGAAATGCCTACTGGATAGAACTTGAAAATTTTATCAAGGCATGCAAGTAAAAATTTTGTACAGGGGGTAAACCTACCATTTGACCATTTCACCGGTGAGACCAATAACAAATAGAAAAAGAAAAGAAACAAAGAAATAAAGACAACTGAATTACCATGACCACCCAAGCAAAGAAATCCATCTCAGATAGTAGAAAGAAAATTGGCAGATAGTTCACAATTCCTGAGGATGGATGGATAATGAGAGTTATATGATCCAAGCAAGATTTACAGCAAAATAGATCAGACAGCAAATAGTTTGTCTCACCCACCATTTGCTGGTGAACCTGCATATGGTATACCATCATCCTTGTCTACTTGACATGAACTTCTATCTACCTAGTAAAACATCCTGTTAAAAATCAAAAATCTCAAATCCATTGCAGAATCTTGACTTAAATATTCATTATCTGATGTGAGTGATATATACTTGTCTAATATGAATGATACACTATCCTCACCACAGAACTAGTGCCACATGTTGCCAATTTTTTTATAATATCATTAATTGTTAATGCTCAAAGGCATCTAATGGCTTGACCTAGTAAGAAACTTTGTTTTTCACATTCCCAATAATGGATTCAAGGCTTGGAGACTTGTATTTAAATAATCTTGCATAGGGATGGCAATTGTCCCATCCCTGCTGGGTACCCGACCTGGGGAGTGAAGTCCGGCTCAACAGATGTGTATGATATTATGTATATTTTAAAATTATCCTTTATTTTAAGTAAATCTATTTTTCAAAAAAAATACTTTTAATTAAAATATTTAGGGGATTTGGGTCCCTGTAGGGGTGGAGAAATACTTTTATCCCTGGTGGGGATTGGGGATGGGGATAAGGTCCCCGCCCCGAACCCGCCTGATGTAGGACCAGCTTAGTTCTAGTCCTGTAATCATTTACAGAGTGCCTAGAATCACTCTAGGGCATGGGAATCACTCACCATATCTAGCATAAGCTGAAAAAAACTTAATAAACTTCATTGCCTTTGTGTAAAACGTCCATGCATATTTATAAACTCTAAATTCATAATAATCCTAGGAGTCAAACTATTAGACTCAATAATCCTAATAGGACTCAGACTAAGTTGTCATATCCTATTTCAATTCAAAGAAGACTCAATAACTTTAGTCCTGCTTATGCAATGACTCTAAAATATTAAACATAAACCAATTATAACTAGACAAAATAAACCTTATCATTGGACCCCACAAAAGATTAAAAATGACAAAAATACCCCTACTGTCCAAACATATAGAAATACATAAAATATCATAAAATTCCAATTTTGACTCTTCAACTCCTGCATCATTCTCCCCTAATTCAAACAAACTCGTCCTTGAGTTTTGAAGAACTTAGGGATGAAAAGTCGATATACCCCAATTACAAAAGGAGTAGGACTTTCAATAACTACATGCTTGGACTGTAGAGTAGAGGCCATACATAGAGATAGAAAAGGATATTGAAATAAATGCATTTCTAAAACACTGTGTTCCATAACCATCTTTGTTAAATTATCAATAACATTGGCTTCTTGAACACTTGAATCATCAACCTGCCATTGTGATAAATCTTCCCCTTGCTTATCCAAAATCTCAACTACAACATTTGAAACTTTTCCTTCAATCTCTACCTTAGGAATCACCATTCTATGTGCTCTGCTATCCTTGGCTCTTCAAAAATCTCTAAGACTCCTTCCATTCTTGATGTTGGTGGAACTTGCGTTATGTCAGGTTGTAATTCTTGAATTGGTTCTAGTTGAACTTGAAAGGTAAAGTCACTTACTTCCTTACCAGTATCTACTACAATTAGCACATTTATATCTTGCACCTGAATTTCTTTAACTTGCTCCACTTCTATTTCTTCTTGATCATTAACCTAAAGTTAACCATGGGTGTTGGAAACTCTAGCGATTTCTATTTTTTCTTGGCCTGCATCCTCTTGATTTTTAATATCCACAACTCTAGCTTGTCTTCTTCTTTAGCTTCATCCTCAACTTCAGCTGTAGGATAGACATTAACATCCAAGGAATCATCTACTTCCTTTTCAACTTTGTACCTTCTTCCCCTTGACTTCAAGCTCTTTGTTGTAACCTATTGCTTTTTCTTTTGCTCGAAATTAGTCAACTCATCACGGAAGTTTAGTGGGATGTACTTTTCTTGCAAACACTTCTTCATCTCTGCCCATGTACTAATTGGATCATTGCCTCTATTTTCTAGTTGTTGCTCAAGAGTTCTCTACCATACTTTAGCATGACCCATCAGCTTCATGCATGCAAATCTAATCCTTTGTTTGCCAAACATATCATGCCAATCAAAATATTCTTCTAGTTCAGCAACCCAATCAAAGAATGCTTGTGGAGCATCAACTCCTTTGAAATCTGGTATTTCCCTTTCTCTTCTAACACATTTGAAAACCTTACTCCCATAGCCAACATTATTAGATCTATTTTCTTCCACCATCTTCTCAAATAAGTCAGCTAAAGACCCTTCATATAGTTCAGAAACCCAATCATCATTGATTCTAGACCTGTAAGATTGTCTAGAAGATACCCTGGGTCTATTGAATCTGTCACTTTGTGAGAACACAGTGAATAAACCATTAGCTCTGATACCAACTAATGTAGGACCAGCTCAATTATAGTCCTCAAATCACTCAAAGGGTACCTAGAATCACTCTAGGGCATGGGAATCACTCACCATAGCTAGCATAAGTTGAAGAAAACTCAATAAACTACATTGCCTTTGTGTAAAATGTCCATACATATTTATAGACTCTAAACTCATAATAATCATAGAAGTCAACTTGTTAGACTCATAATAGTCTTAGGAGTCAAGCTGTTAGACTCAATAATCCTAGTAGGACCCAAACTAAGTTGTTATATCCTATTTCAATTCAAAGAAGTCTCAATAACTCTAATCCTACTTATGCAACGAATCTGAAATTTTAAACATAAAATAACTATAACTAGACAAAATAAACCCTAACATTGGACCCCATAGAAAATTGGAAATGACAAAAATGCCCCTACTATCCAAAAATACAAAAATACATAAAATATCATAACATTCCAGTTTTGACTCTTCAGCTCTTGCTTCACCGCCCCATTGCCATGCCTAAAAATTCCATACATTTATTTCCTCCCGAAAGAACCATAGAATGTGCACCTTAACACACCTCCACAAACCTTTTTTTTTATCAACAAAAATAGTAGTTTGTTTAAATTGATGAAAATGGAGTTAAACATTCAATTAACAGGACCACCCAGGAGCTGGAACAGTATTACATAGATGCCCAAAACAGTTGCTGCCTCAAAGCCCATTGCTTAGTGAGGGAATCAACCATCCCATTAGATGTCTTCACCCATTTGAAGTCAGCATTAAACTCCTTTGCAATATTTTCAACTTCCCTAAAAGCATGTTTGAGAGTCCAGTGTATGTGTCTGTTGCAGCTTGCCCAAGAGATAATTAGCTTTGAGTCCCCTTCCACCTCCACATGTCTATAGCTCAACTATTTTGCTAATCTCAAACCCCACAGTAAAGCCATCAGTTCAGCTTTTAAAGAGTTTCCCATTCCAATAGGCCCTGAGTACAATGCTAATATCCTGCTATTAGAGTCCCTAAATACACCTCCTAATCTTGCCTCTTTTCTTTAGTGATGAGGCGCTAAACAACTTTTCCATGTCAAGGGGTTTGCCACCATCCAAATACACGATGCAAATAGGTAGGAGATTAGCATGTAGAAAGCCCACATACTTCACAAAGAAGACACACATGGGGTGATAGGCACCTGGCACCGAAATGCCATTCTTCTCTAAATATTGTCACAAGTATTACTTTTACATCTCAACATAATTGTCAAGGCAATGCCTAGGCGATAAGGTGCTCATGGCAGGTCACCTTGCCTAATTGCCTGGTTATTTCTTTCTTTTTTTCTTCCTTTTTGAAAAAAAAAAAAGGCAAGGTAAATTTACTCATGATGAAGAAATCATACAAGAAAGGGGAGGATCATGAAATATAAATCCCCAAAGGGACTGATCACAGCTCCCACAGATTGATAGAATTAAGCATTACAAACATGTTCTGATTACAAAACACAGGGATGACAGAAAGCCAAGATGCAAGTTTGGCTACAATACACTGGATCAGCACCCCTGGTTCCTTCACCTCATTTCTGAAAATTCTGTCATTTCTCTCGGATCATATTGAGCTGATAACTGCAGCTGGGATGGCATTCCAAATGTATTTTCATTTCTTTTATAAGCCCGACACAAACCAGCATTGAAGCAGACTCTTCATTGTACCTGGCATCACCCAATTAAAACCAATAGCATTAAAGAAATGAGACCAAATTCTCCAAACAATCATGCAATGCATACAGAGATGTTCAATGGATTCTTCAAAGCCACATATTCCACAACTAAGATAATTTAAATTGAAACCTCTTTTTGCTAGGTTGCTTTTTGTTAGGCATTTCCTCGGTGTAGAGGCCCATAGCAAGAAATTGGAGTTGGATGGAACTTGGGGAATCCAGATTTGTTTATAAGGGAAATCAGTAGCTCTTCTGACATTCATTTTATAAGCCAAAGATCTAATTGTGAACTTTAGATAAGTAGACCAAATCCAGATCCATTTGTCAGTTGAAAGGGGGTGGAAGGAAAATGTAATAAGGCAGTCTAGCAGATTTACAACCTCCTCAACCTCTCAATGGAGGACATCCCTTCAGAATTTAGGCTTCCATACCACTTTTCCTTGGATAAATTCAAGAGAATCAGCCACCCTTGCCTCTTTATCCGTAGATGCAGAAAAGCCGAGGAAATTTCTCTTCCAAAGATGTCTTATCAAGCCATCCATCCTTCCAAAAATGAATTCTCTCCCCAACACCAACCTTGAAGAATACCCCTTTTAGGACATGAGGAAGAGTCTTCATTATAGCTTTCCACAAGGAACATCCATAGGAAGGTAACTTGTTATCAGTTATCCATCCCCCCAGCTATTGACCATATTTAGATGCAATGAGATTTCTCCACCAACCTAGTGTTTTAAAAGTGCAAGTCACAAGGTGAGGTGCACACCTTTTTGAAGCAAGGTGCAAAAATAAAAAAAGGATAAAATTTTCAAAAAATGCCAAAAAATTAAAAAAATGCAAAAAATCAAAAAAAATATATTAAACATAATATTAATAAAAATATCAACTCATAAAATAAATGTTTTAAAAAACTTATTATCTAAAATTAAAATACATAAAATGTAAAGCGTATTCAAATGAAAATTTAAAAATAAAATCAAACATATAAAACATTTTCAAGCATGTAAAATCCACAATCTCTTTTTCAAATGAAAATTTAAAAATAAAATCTAACATATAAAACATTTTAAGCATGTAAAATCCATAATCTCTATTTTTCCTCAATTGCATTATTTCAAATGGCTAATGTGATGTAAAACATATTACATTCCTGATTCTACATGCCACCTTTGTGTCATGCCCCTTGAGGCAAGCCCAAACAAGTCCATGCTAAGGTCCTAAATTCTTGTGTGCATCAGGCGTGCACCTTTTGAAAGGGTAGCACCTAGGACCTAGGCTAGGCATCTACCCTAAAATGTGCCTCTCCTTTGCATCTAGCCGCAAGGCAGTGTTGAAGTTTTTTACTCTTCTCAAACCTAAACCACCTGAATATCTTGGACAGCAATCTGATCCCAAGCAATCATATGGATCTTTTTTCATCTTCCCACCCTCTCCACAAGAAGTCCCTTTGTAGCCTTTCTATTCTCTTAGATATTGAACTAGGAATGGGGAAGAGAGATAGAAAGTAAGTAGGCAGATTTCCCAAAGTACATTTAATCAATGATACCCTTCTACCCTTTGATAAATACTTTGCCTTCCACAAGAAAAGTTTCTTCTCTAGTCTTTCGAACACTGGTTCCCAAACTGTTGAAGAAAAACACTTTGCACCCAATGGCAGGCCAAGATAGGTGGTTGAAAGGCTGTCCATTTTACAACTCAACACTCCCACCTACCTGGCAAGATCCACAACATTGCCCACCGGAATGAAGGATGATTTTCCAAGATTCAACTTTAGACCTGTTACCACTTCAAGCCCTGACAGTAGCAGCAATACTAAAGGTAATGTTTTCTCTCACCTTTGAAGTATCCTTCGGTTGATCATACCAAGCTTCTGACCCCCAATGCCTATTACCCTAGTAAGTTCCCCACCCTCTCTTCTACCTAACTACCCCTCGATGATCTCAATCCTCCCCACATTTTCAACTACTTCCTACCGGTGTCTCATTTTTTCAACAAGAAAACTAACAAAGAATCATCATAGATGGCTACATACGAGGAAATTCCATCCAAAAACCCATTTTCTATACAAGGTATCATATAAAATGTTTTGTTTTTTATTTTGTGAGATTAAGTATTAAAATAGACATTATTACACTAAAATATTCATTATGATTTTATAATATTTTCATAATCCATATTATCATATACTAGTTTCTTTTTATTATTTTCTTCTTTGTTAAGGCTCCATTAACACACAAGTTAGTTTGAAACTGTGTTGAACCCTTAAAAGAAGAAAATTATTCTTTTCTTTTTATCCTTTTCTTATTTTCTTTTTTTCTTGCTCTCTTATTATTTTCTTCTTTTCCAAAGATAAAGCCAAGGGCTCAACCCTTGAATTCATGAATATGTTGATTTTCCATATTTCAATATGAAGTTTATATTTATTTGGTGAAGATTATTAGTAACCATTACTATCTTATTATTAATTCTTCCTAGTTGTTTTGTTTGTCAATGAGTCTTTTCTCTATGGGCCTTTAATTCTTTTTTATGCTTTCTTTAAATATGTCGATGAGCTGGCCGCCCACTTAAGGGCAGACTTGTAATTTGCTCAATCTTGGTAAGATTAATAAAAGATAAGAGAGGTGGAAGAAGAGACTATCGATCTATTATTTTCTCCCTTCTTCTCCATCTTCTTGTTCTTCTTCTTGTTGTCTTCCTCTTCTTTTCTCTCCTTGTTATAATCTGAAAATATTGTACAGATTTTTATTGGACTGAATCACATGGCATCAGAGCAAGTCTTTCTTCTTTTTTGTTTTTCTTTCTTTTCCTGTACACGCTCCGATTAGAAGTGTATGTAGAGATAAGTTATTGATTGTTGAGAGAATTTTTATGCCTAGTTGGTAGAGCATTTGGGTGTAGAACTCAATGCTTGGGGGTTCCTTTTGATCTCCAGAAGTGGGTGGTTGCAATTGGAAGAGGTTTGGGAAGCTCTAGTAGGACTGGTTACTTCTCTTTCTCCTCGGAAGCTGGGTGTAGTGAAACCCTAGATTTAGAACTTTTAGGTATCAAATTGACCTTAATTAGGTCCATAAGATTGAAAACCTTGTTTTTGGATTTTCGTTTGGTCAGTGGAGCAATCTGGAAGTGAAATGAAGCAGATCCTAATGTCTAAGGTTGGCCCAGTAGATTCCATTTTGACTGGAATGACTACAATCAAACTGGATGGAACAAATTATTTGGCATGGGCATAATCCAAAAAGATTTATGTTTGTAGTAGAGGTAAGTTGGGGTATCTCACGGGCAGTAAGGAAAAACCACTAGAGATCAATCCTACATATGAAAAAGGGATGCAGGAGAACTACACAATGATTGGGTGATTAGTCAACTCTATGTAACCTCACATAAGTCTGCATTACCTTTGAATGACTTTGGGCAAGGAGATTTGGGATAGTGTCACAAAAACATATTCTAAAAAATTTAATGTTGCAAGAACCTATAAGTTAAAGAATGATGTGGCCACCAGTATGGGCCAAGCCAGGTCAAGGCAGCCCTAAAGACTGTTAACATGTTGACAAAACCCAGCTTGGCCCATGGTCACCCCTATCTATCTTTCTAACCACTTTCTCAAAATAATTAGTTTTTACATTCGTAAAGCCTCAGATTCCTTTCCTTAGGCACCAATATACTCCACAAGTTTAATTTTTCTCTTTATTTTACACACACAACAAGTTTAATCATTTTGTGGCCCACCTCCCATTGAAAGGCTTCATACACATTTTTTTTTAAGAATCAAGAAAACAATTTTATTAAAATAAAAAGGAGAGGTACAGTAGTAAGGTGATAAGATATCACCAACAAAGAACACCCTCAAAGGGCCCATAAAATCGGAAAAAAAAACCCATAGCTTAAAAGCAAAGTTTTAGCCAATTAAATTCGAGCAAAGGACAAAGGGAAAGACCCAACGATGAACTGCCATGAATACAAAGACCACCCGCTTGACAATTAAACCAAAAGAAAAGCCCCTCTGCAAACCACCAGAACTTCAACCTTCATCCGTGAGAATATCCTCCTTGTGAGAGTCATCTTCATCCCATTCCTTGCATTCTTTCCGAAGGATTTTATTCTTCAATTTCTCTCTTTTTTTCTTCTTTCAAAATCCTCAAATTCCCTTCTAAACTCCGTACCCCCCTAGAAACATAGACCCAGGCTTTTCCTGACCAAGACCTCTCTATCCACTAATTTTTGGAGAGACATCCCACCTGAACCTTCGTCAACACCCTAATTATTTCCTTGCAACCCAGTTGCATCAAAGCCAGATTCTATCCCACTCACATTATTTTTTTGTTGTCTCCTTATTGGAAGGGGGACAAATGACTGATCTTGCATCGTTGCCCTTGTGTTTTGTACTAGTTGTCTCATTGCCCCCTGTGTTCATCCACATTATTGATTGGCTTCTATCCTTTTTTTATCAGCAAGAAGAATTTTATTAGAAAAGCAGTTTAAGTTACACTATAGAGGGTGGCCTTTCACCCAAGAAACAAAGAGATGAGAAGCATTGCCCAAAAGATTACAATATAGCCCAAAACAATTGCTACCTATAGACCCCCTGTTTAGCTAATTTGTCAACCATCCTATTTGCAATCCTTCTTGTCCAATTAAAATTGGCATTTAGGTCCCTTTCCAAGCTTTTTATTTCCCTCATGGCATGTCTATAGATCCAAGGTACATTGTAGTTGGGGGTAGTCTATGAAACAACTAGCTTTGAGTCCCTTCAATCTCCAAGTTTTTAAAGTTTGATTGTTTAGCCAATTTTAGGCCTTGTAGCAAGGCAGTTAGCTCAACCTTCAAGGAATCCCCTATCCCTATAGGTCATGAGTACATAGCCAAACTTTTCTTGAGAAGTCTCTAAAGACACCTCCAATACCTGCCAATCCCAAGTTCCCCATTGAGCCTCTATCAAAGTTCAAATTTATTCTATTGTTTAGTGGGGGTTTCCACTCCACTTTTCTTTCCTTTTCTTTGGAAGAATGAGCCACTTCATTCCATGCCAGTGGTATATCAGTCATTATAAAGCTATGGAATAGATCAAGTGTTTTTACCTAATGAGCCACTTTCACTTTTAGAATTTCCACATTTCTTCCTTTGACCTACGCTTCTCATTGAAGATCCTTGCATTCCTCTTTCCCAAATAGTCCATACTATGGCCGCCCTTAACTATTTTCCACATAATTCTTCCTCTCTTTTTTGGTTGCTTTGTAAAGTTTAGGCTGAAGAAACTCACCACATCCTAAGGACTAATCCAACTACACCCAAAACGGGAGCAAAAAAGACTTCCAAACATGAAGCACAACAAGACAAAAGATTAGTAAATGGGGTAAGGATTCTCCATTTGCAAAACAAAGGAAGCACACATGAGGAAGAAGACATTTATTAGGCCTCCTTTTTTGAAGCATTTCATAGGAGTCCACCTTCCCAAGAAAGACCTCCCAACATAGTGCTTACACCATACCTCTTTCATCGAGAAGGCCCCCCCCCCTCCCTTACAATAAGTTGCACAAGAGTGTTGAAAAAATAGGCACAAGTAAAATTACCATTAGATGAGATAGTCCAAACCCTAGTGCCCTCCACAGATTGAACCAAGGAAGCTAACCTAAGTTTGTCCAACAAAAGAATAAGGGCCTTTCATTCGATATCCCTTAATCCCCTCCTAAAGCCAAAATCCCAACTCTAACTAGAAAGAGAATAGGTTACAAATATGGAAATAGGTTGACTCTTATAGTTGGAAGTTTAGTATAGGTTAGGGACCCTGAGGGGAATTTCAGCCAACCAGATATCTTCCCAAAAGAGGACCTTTGATCCATACCACACATCAAAATGAATGAAATTAATGAAGATTCGGCATACCTCTTTAATTCCTTTCCACAAAGAGCTTGAAGTTAAAGAAGGAGCTACCTTTGCAATCCAACCATTATTCATCACTCTGTGAATGCTTTCAATGACCTTATGCCACAACATGCCCTTTTCCAACGAAAATGTCCACAGCCACTTCCCTAACAAATAAGTATTCTTAAGGAGGTTCCCCACCCTAGTCCTCCCTTCCCTTTTGTTTATCTAAGTTGTTCCCACTTCACTAAATGGTCCATTTTCTCCTCTCCAGGTTCCCAAAGAAAGTCTGTCATCATTTTCTCTAGATATCTACTATCCTCGTTGGAATCCTGAAAGTAAAGAGGAAATAGATTGGTAAATTAGCTAAAGTTGCTCTAATTAGAGTTATACTTCCACCTAGAGAGTAGTGTTTTAAAAGCGCAAGGTGTAGGGCGAGGTGCATGCTTTTTTGAAGCAAGGCACAAAATTATAAAAAATAATGCTAAAAAATAAATAAATGCCAGAAAATTCCAAAAAATGCCAAAAAATTAAAAAAATACTAAACATAATATTAATAAAAATGTAAACTTAATTTTAAAATAATATTTTAAAAAACCTATTATCTTTTTTTTATGAATTTTTAAAAAACCTATTATCTAAAATTAAAATACATAAACATAAGATGTAAAGCATACTCAAATGAGAATTTAAAAATAAAATCAAACATATAAAACATTTTCAAGCATTTAAAACCTCTAATCTCTTTTTTCACTCAACTACATTACTTCACGCAGCTAATGTATTGTAAAACATATTGCATTCCTAATTCTACGAGCCGCCTTTGTGCGACACCCCTTGAGGCAAGCCTAAACAAGTCCATGTTAGGTCTTAAATTCATAGTTTTCACACAAAAAATAATGATTTTATAGTTTTACTTGCTTTTTAAGAAGTCATTTTATTAGGATGAATGAATGAACAACATTACCAAATTGGGAGGCTAAGGTGCAAGGCGCATCAGGTGCACACCTAGGCGCACCAGGCGTGCGCCTTTCGAAAGGACTATGCCTAGGAGGCTAGGACCTAGGTGAGGCGCATACCCTGAAATGCGCCTCGCCTATGCGCCTAGGCGCACCTTTTAAATCACTGCTAGAGAGATGTAGTTCCTTTTCGAAATGGCCAACTTCTTGGTGAATCTCTCTACTACCGGCTTCCAAAATATTTTTGATCTTGGGTTCCCTCCTAAAGGTAGACCTAGGTACTGCAATGGCCATTGTTTGATCTCACACCCTAATATCCCAACCATCACTCTCAACTCTTCTTCCTCCACATTAATTCCTACTAGACAACTCTTTCTCCAATTCAGCCTCAACTTGGAAATAAGTTCAAAGGAATCTATTAGCTCTCTCAGGTTTCTTAGATTTTCTTGGTTGCTTCCCTCACAAAACAAAATGATATCGTCTACAAATTACAAGTGCGTAACTGCCAAGGCTTCCTACCTCCACCCTCTAAATAAATCATTATGATCACCCTTTGATATCATTCTACTCGGAACATCTACAACTAGAGTAACAATAAAGGAGATACACGTTCTCCTTGTCTTAATTCTCTTTTTATTGGAAAGAAGTTCCTTGCTACACCATTTACCAATATTGAGTAGTGCATTGAGCTCACACAACCTTTAATCCACATCCTCCACCTCTCCCCCAAACCAATTCTCTCTAATATTTGTAGAAGCAAGATTGGCTTCTCCTATCTTGCTTTAGTGTATTAGCATTTTGTACATTACAATTGATGCATATTGTAGAGTTACAGTTCTAAAAGAACCTTACCTATTCATATAATAGATCCATTAAAATTAATATTTATGACAGAACAAATTCCACAATCTAAAACATTTTGAAGGACAAATTTAATTCCATAGTTTATAACTTATCTTTTGATCGACACATAATACAATTTTCATATAAATCTGCATATACATAAGCTACATTGTATAGCAAGGATTAAATTATCAATATGATACATCCTGTATTGTGCATATCATATCTGTGTTAGTGGTGCAAGTTGGGAAGGTTGGGTCGGGTTTATGGTCAACCCAAGCCCAATCATAAAATTTGGTCTTAAGGCCCAAGTCTAGATCAAGCCCGAGGTTAACCCCGATTTTTCCAATCCGAGTTCAACCCACATTGTAATTTAAGGCACTGGAGTTGGGCTTGGGCCCGAGTCAGGCTCAAGTTGATTAATGAACCCACTCTAAAATTATATATATAGGCAAATATGTATATAAATGTATACCAACTAGTTGACAATGTCTCTTGCTAGTCGTAGTGGAGACTTGGGATCGAATCCCGCCTTCAACTATGTTTAGAGGGTTATGGGTTGGGAGATGGACTTGAAGGGATGAGAGATCCATCACATGGATAGCCGAACCCTACAGGTAGGTTGGGCGAATTTTCAAAAATTTCTCTCTCCTATGTGGGAATCACATTCCGTATTTTAGAAAACTGCATTTTTAATGATCAATCTTGAATCCTAAACCAGACCAGATTTGAAACCAAAAGGAAGGAGAGGGATATACCTGATACAGAGTAGTAGTAACTCCCAATGAAGGTGTTCACGCCCAATGAGATCACCAAAGACTGCTCCCACTGAAAATGACACAGCGTATGGTGGAGCAGAATTAGTAGGGTGATTCTTCAGCAAGAACCTGATTCTTCACCAATAATTCGATGGAGGGTGAGTGAGCATGACTTCATACCAGTTTTTCTCCAAAAATTGATATCAAGAATCTTTCTTGATCACTCCTATAGGTGAAGATCGAACTGGCTATGGCGGCAACAATAAGAGAAGGCAAGAGCAGAAGATGGCATCAGTTCAACAGCAACTGTATTCTCTCTTGTATCAGTAATCTGATGGGTTGTATTGGGGTTTGCCATCCTCTTCTATTTATAGCCTTAAAGAGATGTTCTCCTAATCCCATTAGGAGTTTCTTAATCCAAATCTTGTATTTGGATCTGGACTCTCTTTAAGAGATAAGGATAATCCCTTATCTTATCAGCAGATAAAGATTAGCCCTCCTAATTTGATTAGGTGTTTCCTGATCCAAATATTTATTTGGATATGGACTCTCTGAGTGGATAGGGATAATCCCTTATTCTATCTGCTGATCTAAATCCCAGAACCGCCCCTCTTTAATTAATCATATTAAACCAGTTCGAATTGGGCTTTAAGCCCATTATGTCCATGTGCTCACTTATCCTCCAAACTACTAACCAGTTGGGTATTCTTTTATGGCATGGGACCCAAACATTGATCTATACATCAGTCACATGGGTTCAGCCCAGCCTCTATTATAAGGCCTGACTGAATTCACTATAAGAGACAGTGAACCCCTGAGTCCATCACCATGGGCTCTTAATGGGCCCAACATTTACACTAAATGGTCCCTGGGTCAAGCCACCTTATAAAAACCCAAGGACTGTGGGCAAATGCAAGATTAGCCCATCAGGTATTACCCTCAATGGTCTTACACTTAACTTCTCAGCCCATAATGATCAAACACTGCCCGACAAGAGAGGACCTCTCCCTCGACTACAAGGTACAGTGCTACACTCTCTATTCACATGGATCATAGGAATTAAATGTTAGACAGTCTTGTATGCCCTTAGCTTCAATCGGATTTGATGTACCTTTATTATTTAGTGGAAATAAATTAAAGTGCATGTTTGATTCATGTTAATTGGTATAATTCTGTGTAAGACCCTAAAACTGGACACTTATAGAAACTTGTGTTAGTTTTAAATTTTCACAGCCATTGGATAAATCTAGGGAGATTTATCCTGTCAAGCCTGATACTGATGTGCCACCAAGTGTTGGGATGGCTTGTTTCAGCTATCAGGGTAAGACCCAAGGCACATGCAGTATTGGATTGCTTGAACCCTTGAACCGGACCAGATTTCCAGTATTGCCCTAGACCTTGGAGACAGATGGGCAAAACTGGAAAGTTACACCTGACCCCTAGACTCAATTATGACACATCACTAGGTGTCGGATCGGGTTGTCTTTGATGTGTCAATCAGTGAGATCCTTAGTGGGGGTCAAAACCTAGACTTGTTGGGGCAGTCTGAGAATTCATCTGAGTGAGTGGTCATAGTGACAGGATCAGTCCCTTTGTCGGACAATGGTAATGATCGGGAATGCACTCTCTCTGATGGAAATCAAACTGCTGGCAGTTGATTTCAATCGTTGGAATTTTGTTTTGCAAAATTAATATATATATATATATATATATATATATATATGTACGGTTTCAAAAGATTTGCAAAAGGTTATAATTCCCGGGATCCATGTGAGTAGAGAGTGCAGCACTGTTCCTTACAGCCGAGGGAGAGGTCTTCTCTTGTCGGGCAGTGCTTGATCATTAAGGGCTAAGAGGTTAAGTGTAAGACCATTTAGGATAATACCTGATGGGCTAATCTTGCACCTGCCCACGGTCCCTGGGTTTTTATAAGATGGCTTGGCCCAGGGACCACTTAATGTAAGTGTTGGGCCCATAGGGTCCATGTGATGGGCTCAAGGGGGTCACTGAGTCTTTTAGTGAATTCGGCTAGGCCTTGTAATAAAGGTTGGGCCGAACCCATGTGGCTGGTGTGTAGATCAATGCTTGGGTCCCATGCCATACAAAGAAGCCCAACTGGGCAGCAGATTGGAAACTGGTTAAACATTAAACACTTAATGGACCAAAAGCCTATTTCGAACTGGACTGATATGATCACTTGTTCATGGGGCGAATCTGAGATTAATGTTAGTAAAAGGATTGGGTCTTTAACCTTATCCACTCTAAGAGACCAAATTCAAATTAGATTTGAATTTGGTAACCTCCTGATAAGATCAGGAGTTAACTAATTTAATCTGCAGATATGATTAAGATTAACCCCTATCCAAATACTGATTTGGATTGGGATAACTCTCAAAATATTGGGAGGTTTCTTAATCAAGAAGAAAGAGGAGAAAACCCTAGCAGAAATATCAGATTTTGAACTAGGGGTTTTGGGTAAGCAAGAAACACATCCTGCAATTTGAGATCAGATCTCTCATAGACTCCAGAGAGAAGAGACAGTTTTGCCCTCTTCGTCCCTAGATTTCTCCTCCTTCAGCCGCCGCCACTCCCTGTTGGAAGATTGGATCTTTGCAGCAACAGGAAGTCAAGAAATCAGTTCTTGACAATAGTTTTGCAAGAAAGACAAAAGGATTCGGTGTTCAAGGTTTCCAGAGGGTTCTTGTGAAGAATCCAGTGTGTAGGATGCACCCTGCTGGTTCTGTTCCATCCACAATTGTGTCATCTTCAGAAGGAGCAGATCTTGGTTTCTTCTTTGGGCGTGAATACCAACTTTGGGAGATATTATTTCTCCGGATTAGGTATAATCTGAAAGGAAAGAGATATCCATCCCATGGACGCCCAAAGATTGCGGAATAAGGGGCGAATTTCAAAAATTTTTCTCTCCCTTCAACTGGGAATCACATTCCCTATTTAGAAAATCATATTTTCAAGGACCAATCTTGAACCTTAAACTGAATCAGATCTGAACCAAAAGGAATGGGAGAGAATAATACCTGATAAGGAGAAGCAATATCTCCCAACGAAGGTGTTCACGCCCAAGGAAGGATCCAAAGACTGCTCCCACTGAAGATGGCGCAGTGTAGGATGGAGCAGAATCAGCAGTGTTCTTCCCCAAGAACTCTGTCCTTCGCAAGAAACAGCAGGATGGAACGTGAGCACAACTTCCTTTTCAATCCTTTCTCAAAGAACTGATGTCAAGATCCAATCTTGACTTCTCCCACAGCTGGAGATCGAACTGGCAAACAGGACGGCAAGAGCAGGGAGGCGGCAAGAGAGTATTCGCAGGGTGCAGAATTCTCTCTTCTTGATTTCAGCACTAAAGAGGATCTGATGTGTTTCTTGTTCTCTCTCAAGGCTGCCGCCCCCTCCTTCCTTCTGTTAACTTGAAAAGATCAGCTCCTAATCCCATTAGGAGGTGCTTATCCAAATCATATTTGGATCAACCTTCTCTTCTAGTGATAAGGATAAACCCTTATCTTATCTGCAGATTAGATTAGCTTTATCCTAATCTTATTAGGAGGTTTCTAGATCTGAATCACATTCAGATCTGGACTCTCTGAGTGGATAGGATTAAGACCCTATCCTAACTGCTAATCCATCTCAGAATTTGCCCCTTTAATTAACTAAATTAATAGCCCAGTTCGAAATGGGCTTTAGGCCCATTAAGCTTATGTGCTCACTTAACCTTCCTAACTGTTGCCCAGTTGGGATTCCTTGTATGGCGTGGGACCCGAGCATTGATCTACACATCAGCCACATGGGTTCGGCCCAGCCTTTGTTACAAGGCCTGGTCGAATACACTGTTAAGATAATGCACCCCCTGAAACCCATCAAATGGGATCTATGGGCCCAACAATTACCCTAAATGGTCCCTGGGCCAAGCCACCTTGTAACACCCAGGGACTGTGGGCAAATGCAAGATTAGCCCATCAGGTATTATCCTCAATGGTTTTACACTTAACCTCTCAGCGCATAATGATCATACACTACCCGACAAGAGAGGACCTCTCCCTCGGCTGCAAGGAACAGTGTTGCACTCACCACTTATATGGATCCCGGGAATTAAAACCTTTTGCAAACATTTTAGAAACCATAATGTATATACTTTTATATCTCATATAAAATATATTTTGCAAAACAAATTTCAACAGTTGAAATCGGCTGCCGGCAGTCTTGGTTTCCAACAGTGAGAGCGCATCCCCGATCATTACCTTTGTCCGACAAAGGGGCTGATCCTGTCACTATGATCACCCACTCAGATGAATTCTCGTATTGTCCCAACATACCCAGGTTTTGACCCCCACTAAGGATCTCACTGATTGGTACATCAAAGACAGCCCGATCCGACACCTAGTGCAGTATCATAATCGAGTCTAGGGGTCAGGTGTAACTTTCCAATTTTTGCCCATCAATTTCCAAGGTCCAGGGCAATACTGGAAATCTGGTCCAGTTCAAAGATTCAATTAATCCCACACTATATGTGCCTAGGGTCTCACCCTGGTAGCTGAGACAAGCCACCCCAACCGACTTGGTGGCACCACAATGTCAGCCTTGTCAGGATAGGTCTCCCCAGACCGACCCACTGGCTGTGAACACTCTAAACTAACACGAGTCTCAATAAGTGTCCAGTTTAAGGGTATTAGACAGAAACATACCAAGGGAACATGAATCAAATATGTACTTTTATTCATTTACAATAAACTCATAAAGTACATCAATTTTGATTGAAGCTAAGGGCATACAAAACTGTCTAACAGCTCCCACTTGCACATAGGTCCAATCAGGTACTAGCCGGAGTCCCATGCTTTCCACGTGTTTCCTCAAACACTTTCTATGATAGTGGCTTAGTCAATGGGTCTACCACATTCTCCACTGATGCTACCTCTTACTATCATCCTCCCGTAGGTCCAGTGTTGTCATACAACAATGGAATGGGTGATGTGCTGAATTCCAAATTCATGAATGAACACCTTCATTCATAAGGCAGCCTCACTTACGGCAATGCGCTCGGCTTGGGTTGTGGATTATTAATTTGCAACTTAGGATCCCTGTTTGCTGACACTCAGGAAACAACACACGATCCTATCGTGAGAACATATCAAAATGTAGACTTTCTATCATCTGGGTCTGACTGGAAATCGACATCGGTATACCCTTGGATCTGTAGTGAGCTACTGTCGAATACTAGACAAAACTCTTTTGTCCTTCGAAGGTATTTAAATATGTTTTTCACAGCAGTCCAATGCTCCTGCCCTGGGTTGGCCTGAAATCTGCTTACTACACTCACTGCCTGAGCTATGTCCGGACGAGTGCACAGCATGGCATACATGATGCTCCCTACAGTAGAGGCATAGGGAACGTCTTTCATGCCATCAATCTCCTCAGAGGTCTTGGGAGACATCTTCTTGGAGAGAGTGACTCCGTGCCTGAAAGGAACATTTTCTTTCTTGGAGTTTTCCATGCTGTATCTCTTGACTATTTTGTCAATATAAGCAGATTGGGATAATCTTATTATCCGCTTCGATCTATCTCTATACAGTCGAAGACCCAGTATATAGGAGGCTTCTCCAAGATCTTTCATGGATAATTGTTGTGATAACCATACTTTCACCGTAGTTAACATCCCTACATCATTCCCAATGAGTAGAATGTCATCTACATACAGAACCAAGAAGGTAACCTTATCTCCACTGTACTTCCTGTAAACACAGGGTTCATCCGGATTCTGCTCGAAGTCAAACGATTTGACGGCAGAGTCAAAACGGATGTTCCAACTTCTAGAAGCTTGCTTAAGTCCATAAATGGATCTATTAAGTTTACATACCATGTTTTCATGACCTGCAGCAATGAAGCCTTGCGGCTGCTGCATGTAGATATCTTCAGTAAGATCTCCATTCAGGAATGCAGTTTTGACATCCATTTGCCAAATCTCATAATCATGGTATGCTGGTACAGCTAGCAGGATCCTAATGGATTTAAGCATGGCCACAGGCGAAAAGGTTTCCTCATAATCGATGCCCTCTTTCTGAGTGTACCCTTTCGCCACCAGACGAGCCTTGAAGGTCTCAACCTTACCATCGGGGCCCTTCTTCCTCGTGTAAATCCATTTGCAACCGATTGCTTTTACCCTAGAGGGCGGATCTACTAGAGTCCAGACTCCATTGGTCTCCATTGAGTCCATCTCTGCTCTCATGGCCTCCACCCACTTCTGGGAATCTATGTCCAACATAGCTTCCGTGTAAGTCACGGGATCCTCCTCACTAGTCAAGGTTTCCACCAGGTAACTATCCTGGTCGTAACCATAACGGACTGGTGGCCTGGATACCCAAGTGGATCTTCTAGGTTGGTCACTACCTGGAAATTGTGGGACATCTCCCACTGCTCCTGAGCTCTCTTCATCAAGAACAACTTCCTGACGATGGGTGTCCAGGATATAGTCGGTTTCCAAGAATTTCGCATTATGACTGCAGAACACTTTCTGCTCACTTGGGTCATAGAATAGGTAACCTACAGAGCCTCTTGGGTAGCCTACAAATAGGCAACGGCTGGCTTTGGATTCCAACTTGTCTGCACTCGTTCTTTTAACGTGTGCTGGACAACCCTAAATCTTCAAGTGCCTGACACTTGGTTTCTTTCCGGTCCAAAGTTCATATGGAGTATTCGGAACCGATTTGGTTGGAACCCGATTCAGCACATAAATCACAGTCTCTAATGCGTAACCCCAAAAGGATGTGGGTAACTCTGAGTGTATGAGAAGCGACCGGACCATATCCAATAAGGTCCTATTCCTCCTCTCTGAAACACCATTAAGTTGTGGTGTAGCAGGAGGAGCTAATTGTGATACTATCCCATTGTCCTTTAAGTAGTCCCTGAATTCGTCAGAGAGATACTCGCCACCTCGATCTGATCGAAGGACCTTAATCTCTCTCCCTAACTATTTCTCAACCTCTTGTATAAACTCTTTGAACTTTTCAAAAGATTCAGACTTGTGTCTCATTAGGTACACGTAACCGTATCGTGAAAAATCATCTGTGAAGGTGATGAAATACACGTGTTGATTTCATGTCCTAACACTCAGGGGACCACATACATCAGTATGTATTAGGTCAAGTGTGCCCGTACATCTTTCAGGCTTACCGTTAAATGCCCGATTCGTCATCTTGCCTTGTAGGCAAGGCTCACAAGTGGAAAGATCTTCTACAGTTAGAAAATCCAAAGGACCATCCTTTACCAACCTTGTGATTCGGTCAACATCGATGTGGCCAACTCGATAATTCCACAGACACGTGGGATTAACTGTATCACGAGCTCTCTTCTTAGGGATTTCAGCCGACGTAGTTTCGGTTATGTTAGTTTCTAGAGAAGGATGTAGAACATAGAGACCGTTCTCCAATTCCCCATATGCGATGAATCTGTTGTTTCTTTTAATAGTAATCATATTACTAAAGAAGACAGAATAACCATCTACACACAGTTTTGGACAGAAATCAAATTTCTCCTTAAATTTTGTACATAAAGACAGTCTTTCAGTACAATTATTCTTTCTCTAAAAATTAATTCCACGGTTCCTATGGTCGCAGCTACAACAGTTGCAGTAGTCCCCAAGAAGAGTGTGACTTCTCCTTCACTCAGCCTTCTGCTTACCTCGAACCCCTGCAGTGAGTTACAAGCATGAGTCGAAGCCCCGGAGTCAATACACCAGGAAGCAGAAGCTACCAACAAATTGGTTTCTATAACACAAGTTTCGAAGTTACCTTTCTTGGATTCCAGGTAGGCAGGACAGTTCCTTTTCCAGTGGCCGGTCTTCTTGCAGAAGTGACAGGCATCCGATGCTTTGTCTTTCTTCTGCTTCTTGCTCTTAGTGGCTTTCTTCTGAGGCTTCTTTGCCTTCCTCTTTCTCTTGCCTGTCTTGCCAGCTTCAACAAGCATGGCTACAGGCTCATCCTTTCTAATAAGTTCCTCAGCTCTTTGCAACATATTGCTGAGCTCTTGTAAGCTGACATTCAGCTTGTTCATGTTATAGTTCATGATGAACGGATTAAAGGAAGGAGGCAAAGAGTTAAGGATAGCATCTATCTGGGTAGCAAGGTCCAGCCCGGATCCAAGAGCCTCCAGTTCGTTAATGTATCCCATCATCCAAAGACAATGGTCGTGAACTTGTTGACCCTGGGACATTTGTGCGGTTAATGTATCCCATCATCCAAAGACAAGTGTCCAGTTTAAGGATATTACACAGAAACATACCAAGGGAACATGAATCAAATATGTACTTTTATTCATTTACAATAAACTCATAAAGTACATCAATTTTGATTGAAGCTAAGGGCATACAAAACTGTCTAACATAATCCTTCCTGTTTCCTTTTGGTTCAGATCTGGTTTAATTATGGTTCAAGTAGAATCCTTGAATAATGTACTCTAAATTTAGGGAATATGATTCCTAGTTGGAAGAAGGTAGGAATTTTTTGAAATTCCTTCTTAATCAATTTTTCAGCCCTTTGCAACATATTGTTGAATTCTTGAATGCTAACTTTTAGCTTATTCATGTTGTAATTCATGATAAACTGATTGAAGGAGGGTGGCAAGAGTTAAGAACAGCATCAATTTTAGTGTCATCATCAAGCCTTGAACAAAGAGCCTCTAGTTCATTGATATAGCCCATCATCTTTAGACAATGGTCATGAGATTGTTGGTTATCAGTCATTTGAGTGGTCATAAATAATTTTAGGACCTTTTGTCGAGTACAACGATTATTCTCTTCATACATCGTTCTTAGACTATGCATGATATCCTTGGACACTTCGATCTTATCGAATTATCGTTGTATCGGATTGTCTAAGGAGGCTATGATATAACACCGGGAAAGAAAGTTTTTCTCCTCCCGTTCTTGATACTCTTTCTTCCGTGCCTCGGAAGCTCTATCACCCGGATGTTCCGGTGTAGGGCTTTTGGCTACATTGTCCCATTTCTCGAACGTCAACACCAGCATAAGGTTATGTAACCAGTCAATGTAGTTTGGGCCCTTAAGTTTATTATCATCCAACAGTTTAGCAAATTGTCCATTTGCCATTTCTGATAAAAGGCAATGCAAATTATTAGTCCACAATTTAAATTGATTCATGTTATTTACATAGAAAATGCTTTTAATCTATGTTCCATTTCCATTTCTTCATCTCTGAGATTTCCCTCCTATCTTAGTGACAGAGATGCGGTTATGTCTCTAGAAATGTGGGAAATCACATACGATGCATAGAGCCAATTGTTTCAGGTGCATAACCCCACCACTTTCTATGAATGATCATATCCACTCATCTCATGAACGCCAAGGTACCGTGAGAGAGTCTTCCATTTTAAGATAGACCCCCCTCCCCCACATTGGTATATGATGGCCCTATCATCTTATGAAGCAATCGAATAGACTCACCAGCAAATAGATAGCCCAATTTTATGGTGCATCTCCTCATTACTAATAACCCCATCTTCATGCTAATGATAGAAGGCCTTTAAAGAGTTCATCATATGAATTTCCCTATCACGAGCACTTATATATCTGGAGGGAACAAGTTGTTACGTTCCTAAATTTGATTTAAGTCAAACCAAAATGTCTCCCATTGACTTTCTTAAATTCTAACTCAAATAGGCCCAAAATGACTAGGGTTCCACTCAGTTCCTCTTGGGGAGGTAGCTAATCTAGGGCCCATTGGAAAGGGAGATCATGCAATGATCTTTAGGGCACCATGACAATGATGTGCATTCAGCCATGGTGTGCATAGAGAGCCACTAATGTATGAACATGGGCCAAGTGCTTATGGCCTAAGTATGTAGCACATCACGCATCACACATCACATGCAAGAAACATTCACATAATTGGTCCAATTAATTTAAATCAACTGTAAAACCCTAAATTAATTAAGTTAAATCAATATCAGCCCACTATAGCCCATAATAGTATCATATAACCCATAATATTATCATATGACATTATCTAGGTATATAGGCTAAACTGCAAAAGGCAATTCGGCCCATATAGCATTTATGCTGAATTAGGGTTAATGTAGTTTTATCTTAAAAAAAAACTAGGTTTTACAGGGAAGGCCGAATTGTATCTTGCTATGGGCCATCAAACTCCTAGCCCAAAACAGAATTTGGGGCTGAGAATGAACTCCTATTGAACCATAGGTTCGATCCAACCAGTTTGGACCAATCTTGGGTCAAACCGGCCTAGGGTTTGGTGTCCATTGCAAGATCTAATTCAAGATTGTGTTCTGAAATTATTACAGCTGATTAAAGACAATCAAGAATCAGCAAGAAAACATATCAGAGGGTTGTACATGTGATTGCAATACTTGCAAAACAAAGGGTTAATTGCAGATAGTAAAATCGATATCTGCAAATCGTAGATTACAGTTTCTTTAACTACAAAGGTCTTCTCTTTCTCCATGCACTCCAACAAGTCTTTAGACGTGAAGAAAAAATAGGAAAACCTATTTTTCTTTTAATTACATCACATCAAATCCTATACATTGTCTTAAAAATAAAAAAATATATTTTCAGACCAAAATGAACATAATAAAAATTATTGGGTGCACAAATCTTGGTGCCTTTAAAGAATTCGATCTCCATCACACAACAGCCCATCAATCCAAGAAACAATTATAGAACCATTCCATAATCATTAAAGAATAATAAAGAATTAATTTTAGATCTACGCGCCCATTACTGAGAATCGATTTCTCAAAAAAACAATAAACTTGCACAAATCGGGTAGAACAATTTCTGCCCATTTGTGCAGGTTCATATTTGGTCAAGATTTGGTTCAAGACATGAACCTGGCTCTGATACCACTGAAGGGATGGGAGATCCATCATATGGATGGCTGACCCATGTAGGGTGGCTGGGCAAATTTTCAAAAAATTTCTTTCTCCCATCTAGGAATCGTATTCCCTAATTTAGAAAAACTGCATTTTTCAAGGTTCGTTCTTGAAACAAACTGGACTAAATTTGAAACCAAGATTAAGGAAGGGATATACCTAATACGGAATCAGCAGTAGTTCCCAACGTAGGTATTCACACCCAAAGAGTTCACCAAATCCTTCCTCCACTGAATATGACATAGCTTAGGGTGAGGGAGGATCAGCAAAGAGAGTCTTCAACAAGAATCATGTAGGGATGTGAGCATAACTTCAAAATTGTTTCTTCTAGTAAGAAACAATATCAAGATCCAATCTTGACCACTTCAAGAACTGGAGATCGAATAAGGTAGGGTGGCAAGAGTAAAGGGAGAGAGAACTGAATGCAAAAAACTATGAAACTGTATAACATTTTTCTAGTTCACCCTCCTTTTATATAATCCTTAAAGTGTTAACCTCCTAATCTGATTAGGAGTTTCTTGATCCAAATCTTTATTTGGATCTAGACTCTTTAAGTGATAAGGCTTATCCCTTATTTTATCTGTAAATCAGGATCAACTTCTCCTAATCCAATTAGAAATTTCCTAATCCAAATCTTTATTTGGATTTGGATTCTTTAAGTAATCTTTATTTGGATCTAGACTCTTTAAGTGATAAGGCTTATCCCTTATCTTATTTGTAGATCATGATCAACTTCTCTTAATCCAATTAGAAGTTTCCTAATCTAAATCTTTATTTGGATTTGAACTCTTTAAGTGGATAAGAATTATTCTCTTATCCTTATCTATGATCCATACCCAGATTCGCCCCCTTATTTAATTAATCAAAGTAAACCTAGTTCGAATTGGGCTTTAGGCCCATTAAACTTTTAGGCTTATTTTCCTTTAAGTGCTGACTAGCTTGGCTCTCTTTGTATGGCGTGGGGCCCTATCATTGATCTCCACATAAGCCACATAGGTTCAACCTAGCCTTTGTTATAAGGCTTGGGCGAATTCACTGTTGAATACAGTGAACCCCCTAAGCCCATTAGTATGGGCTCTTAATGGGCCCAACATTTACACTAAATGGTCCTTAGGTCCAGCCATCTTATGAAACCCCAAAGACTGTGGGCAGATGTGAAATTAGCCTATCAGGTAAAAGTCCTAAATGGTCTTACACTTAATCTCAGCCCATAATGATCAAACAATGTCCGACAAGAGAGGACCTCTCCCTCGGCTGCAAGGTACAGTGTTGCACTCTCTACTCACATGGATCTTAGGAATTAAAACCTTTATATCTCTATATAAATATATTTTGTAAAAACAAATCTCAACAAATTTGAAGTCAATTTCCGACAGTTTAGGTTTCCATTAGAGATAGTGCATTCCCCATTCATTCACTTTGTCCGAAAAAGGGGCTGATCCTGTCACTATGATCATCCACTCAGGTGAATTCTCAGATTGCCCCAACATACCCAGATTTTGACCCCCTCTAAGGATCTTACTGATTGGCATATCAAATACAGCCCAATCTAACACCTAGTGCAGTACTATAATCGAGTGTAGAGGTCAGGTATAACTTTTTAGTTTTGCCCATTTGTCTCCAAGGTCCAGGGCATAACTGGAAAATGGTCCAATTCAAGATTTCAAGTAAACCCACACTTCATGTGCTTCAGGTCTCACCTGGCAGATGAGACAAGCCACCCCAACCAAATTGGCAGCACATTAGTGTTAGCCTTGGCAAAGTAAACCTCCCTAGGTCTATCCAACGGCTGTGAAGATTCTATACTAACATGAATATCTTAAATGTCTAGTTTAAGGGTATTATACAGAAACACACCATAATAACACGAATCAATTATGTACTTTATTCATTTAAAATAAATGTCAAAAGTACATCAATTTGATTGGAGCTAAGGGCATACACTATCTAACAGTTTTATCTGTGATATCCCTTATTTTCTTGATAATGACACTTTAATTATAGAGAATTTCCATGAATCTTCCAAGGCTAGCTGTGAAAGAGAAAAATCCCAACTGTTAAAAATTGAATATTTTTGAGCTGTAGTCCAAGAGCAAGTTTAGGTACAAAGGTTCGATAGTTCTACCATATAGATATGACACCATTAACCCGAGGTTGAACTTTCATATATGAATAAAGGACTACAAATAAAAAGATTTTTTAAACATACTTACTCTTGGTAAAACTGTTTTACATATAAAAGGCATCCAAGATGAATTTAATAATAATAAATTTCTCTCTTTATTATTATTATTATTATTATTATTATTGTTATTATTATTATTATTATTATTATTATTATTATTATTATTATTATTATTATTATTATGTTAAGAAATTTCTCGCAACTTATTTGTTTCTCTCTATTTTTCTATCAAATCAAATATAGTCAAAGAAGGTGCTCGAAACCACTCCGAATCTCCTACCTACAAATTGTTCTCACATGCATACCCACAAGACAATACCACTGTGTATTGAAAGCATTACCCCATAAATTACAATGGAGATATTCCAAATGCGCATCTGTGGTGTGTTATGTAGGTATAGAGGAAACAACTTGTGCTTAGATGATCGAATTCACTGGAAACATAGTTTTGTTTTTGAAAACAAAAACAATTTTCACATCTAAATTATATTGTTGGATGTTAGAACAGTTTGTGGGTAGGAGATTTGAGCTCTCTTGAAACATGGTTTATTTTGCTTTTGAAAACAAAAACAATTGCCACATCAGCAAAAAATTCATATTAGATGTAGCAATATTTTGTGGGTAGGAGATCTGAATTCATACAAAACATGTTTTTTTTGTTGATGTGGTGATTGTTTTTATTTTTTAGACCTAATTTAAAAGAATACAATTATAAATATGTACAATATAAATACATACAAAATATAAGATTTTGCACTATACAAATTTGTAATCCTTCCAAAATCCAAACTGAGTGTGGCCTTAAAAACAAAAACGGCCGTATCGTGGAACAAACACCATACCACAAGGTTTGAAGGTTTCGGCTTACCCGACCGACCTTGTTAGTTGAATCCTGTTACGGTCAACTCGTTCAAAGCCCATTTAATCAGTACTGGGCCCGAGTTAAGATTTTCCAGCTCAACCCATTTTACCTAGATCAGGCTTGGACTTTTCTGTGCAGAAAGAAGGGACAAACCAACAGTTTGGACAGCAGAAGCGCATGCGTGCCACCCACAAAGAACACTTGAAATGCAGTGAAAGGACTAGATTTCAAATGTGGGCCTCTCCTTCTGTTGAAAGGAAAATTTTTCAGTAATTCCCGTGGGAATGAGGTTGGCTCAATCTGATTAAATTCAATGGAAAGAAGTTTCAGATCCTTGGATAGTCAACATCTTTCTCTGTATTTCTGCAGTATTTATTTGCACATGGTACAATACTTCAAGTATCCAGACTGTCCAAAATTTTGGGCTTCCCAATGGATGAAGACAAGCCCATATCCACCCCTTTGGACAATCCAATTAAAGCCCTTTGACAAGAGTTCTAGGTGAAATAGTAAAAAATCAATGGTGGGCCTAAGTCATTGATTATACAACATGGGCCTAATTTATTGATAATATAAAATCATGGGCCATCTCTTTGCTGGATGTCTGTATGACTGGATCTTCATGGTCAGACTCACAGAAAACTTCACGGGCTTATATGCGTGAGGCTCATCTCTTCTCAAGGTTTATGTCCAACGAGTATGCACTCCCCTTGCTCGTCTCAAGCTGTACTTCTTAGAATTGTTTCGGTCAGCAGGTCATAGGTTAAATATTTCAATCTCGCATAAATAAAAAATGTAAGAATAAATATAAATAAAATATGATTTCAGATTAATCAGCATAAAAAATAAATCTTAAAGGTTAGAAGATTATTGAAACCCTTGGTTTTTAAATTTTGGGAAATTATGATATTTTTAAACGTTAAATAGAAGTATTATAAACTCCCTATAAAAATAGGGAACATCTCTCTATGAATTTAACATACGTGTACCGAAGATAATCCCAATGTGAACTAGATGCTACGTGTACAGAGTTTTTTGCTTACAGGAGATCTGAGCTTGGTTACAATATGGCATATTTGACTAAATCAACATTTCCAAAAACTGAGCAACCAGAAAACCGTTTTGGTTTAAATGGTCTGACTATTTGAGTCTAACAACAGGGGTGGGCCTCTCCTCTTCCAAACCCCAGAGAGCCCCACAAATCCCCAGTGAAGAAAGGATTCTATTCTTCTCTATCACGACCGTTCACAGACTTTGCAGCAGGCTTGCTGGCACCTTCAGGAGGGAAAGAAAAATATTATAAAATAAAACAAAAATATTGGGTCCTTGAAGTAGTGCTGTCAGTGGTCGGATCTGGTCCGGCTCAGGTACCCAATACCGAACCTATAAATGGGTGTTTTCTGATGTGAATTGTTTTTCGTGTTGTAAGTACGGAAAATATCTATTTTTTTACACGTTTTTGTTTTATTATTTTTTATAAATTTATTCATTTTATATTTTATTATATAATTTATGATATCATGAATTGATCCATTTAACCCAAACGATTTATACACTGTTTGTTTGAAGAAAAAGTCTATTCCATTTCGGAATCATCTTAAACAGTTGTTGTTAAATGGCATCTTATTGGAGAGTATGAGAAGAGATATGAGCCTAAGCATCTGATATTTACTGTGACTATCTGTGTTTGAGGTTCCTCAGATACTGCTGACCAGGAGGAGCCCGGTTTCTTGATTAGGAAAACCCAATCCATCACATAGATATTGGATCTAACAATTATGGGCTCCACTAGCCCAGAAGCAATCCATGGGCCTAAGCCATTAACATCAATGTATCTGACAAACAGAATTATATATTAGTGGAAGGAGGTATTTGGTTACTGTTACAAGTTTATGCCAAATAATCTTTTTTTCTATCAATCAAATTAGGCGGGACCAAACACAAAAAGCAAAACAATCTATATTTGGATTGGTGGTGGCCTGGTGTGCCCGATTGAAAAAACGCCTTGGGAGTTGGGAGTAGGGACTCCATCTGAGCTTAACTGACAGTCAAGCCATTAGACCCGGAAATGGCCCATCCTGGATCCAGACAAATTCAGACCGGAACCACAGTACTGAACCAGCTTTTTCCAACTGGTCACCTGGTCACTTTAACCATTGAACCGGACCTAAAGTTATGCTTTGTACTTTTTATTAGTTATTGTTATTGATGACGATGGCTTATGCCACCTGTTGACTAGGTCAACTCTTAATCAACAATCACCTAGTTTTGTGAGCCAATATCTCGCCCGGGTTTTCTAAACATTGGGTGCATATTATTGGCTCTGGTCTAGCATTACCAGCCCGATCATTACCCGATAAAATTCTTGTCTTTAACAAGCAACGAAGTAAATGTATACCTGATGGTTTGTAATTCAGCATCCAAACTTTTAAAACGTATCAGTTTAGTATCTATTATTAATTATCTGTTAATTAGTTGTTAAGATATAAATATCTTTTAAATGTTATCTAATTTTCTTTATTTTTTTTATTAATAATTTAAATGTCAATAAAGATGAGCCGTGCTAAATTATTTTTCTTTTCTATTCAAGAAAGTTGGGGTTGTGCCTTAATAGACATTCTGGTGACTCCAACTTATTTGAATAGAAGAGGCAAGGATTTTGGACTATTCATTTTTTTTTTGTCAACCTTTGGATGATTGATAAAAAAAAAAATTAGATGATACTTGAAGTGCATTTGTATATTTGAAAATGCCACTTAACGGCTGGTTAACAATAAGTACTAAATTGACACATTTTGAAAATTTGAATATTGAATGGTCACTTCTTCAAGTTTTGAGCATGATTTTCAAAACCGGACCGGATCGGATAATTGGACTGGAAAAACCGGGAATTAGTCCTTTTTCCCCAAAACCGTTGATTTTGGTCAATAAACCACTGAACCGTTCAGTTAACTGTTTAAACCATTTGGAACGGTTTTGATCATTTTTTATTTTTTATTTTTTAAAGTTTTTATTAGAACAGACCGACCGTTCAAACTGATAACTGAACCCCTGACCGGTTCAATCACCGATTCAGTTTTAAAAACCATGATTTTAGGACTAAAATGACACTATGCCCAAAATACATCATATTACAAATCAGGAATTTTCCTAAAAATAACCACTCAAAACATTAAGGCTGTGTAATGTGGTATAAAAACCAGATTGGAGGAATTCTGCACTCCTTGGTTTAAAAAAGTGGTGATTATCGATGTAAAAAATTACATTGGTTTTATGAAAGATGAATGTTTCTTGACAATCGATATAAAGCTTGATCTGCAAGGAGTTTTACATTGATTTTGGATGGCCATTTACATTTCATTCAAATGGTTACTATAAAATAACACTGGTTCGGTATATACACTGTAAACAAACGCACTTAAAGGATACGTAATCAGCCCCTAGATTGATGATCTAAGGGAGTGTATTAACAAAATATTTCACAGCCCGATGGTTAGACCACGACGGTCACACCTCAGAGGTCACACCCCAATGATTACACCTTGACAGTCACACCCCGACGATCACACCTTGGCCCCTTAGCGGCCACGGCTCGGCAGTTACACCCCGATGGTCACACCTCGATAGGTCGCACCTCGACGGTTACACCTCGGCGGTCACACCCCGACGGTTACACCTTAGCGGTCACACCCCGACGATCACACCCCGACGATCACACCCCGACGGTCACACCTCGGAGGTCACACCCCAACGGTTACACCTCGGCGGTCACACCTCGATGGTAACATCTAGGCAATCACACCTCGGCCCCTCAATGGCCACACCTTGGCAACCCTTCAGCTCAGAGCACCACTACCATCTCGCATACAGTTGCGACCCAATGCCCACCTCGGTACGGTCCAAACCTTCAACGCCGAGACTCGTCTCGTGCGCAGCCACAACACACTCACTCATTGTCTACATCTCACACAATGGTATCCGATGCTTGGCCCGTTCATGGACTAATCAGTTCATCTGAAGCACGCGACTGGGGGGCACACGCATCTCGTACCTATGGATAACACGGTACTGAGCTCTTTGGACCGAGGCCAATGCCTTTGTGCTCTTCGGCCCTCCGTAAACTCTTGAAGGAGTAGAAGCGACACAATGGCTAATGGAAGCCCATCGAAGCTGAGGATGACGTCTACGTAGGCCCGACTGGTTCTAACAAGGCCTCAACCGCTGTAGATGACTCCATGCCCTCAAGCCGGGCTATCCTTAGCAACTACGAAATCAGGACTAGCACTTCCTCTCCCAAAGACCGCTCTCTCTAGCTCTGCTTCAACCGAGGTCCTCGCCATAGAAGGCCACTCAGCGCCACCAGCAAGAATGACACTCTCTTTGGCCAAAGCTGAGGTCCTCAGCTAAGACCTCCACCATGGCTTTGAGAGTGGGGGGCAAATGATGTAGGCACTTTAGTGCATTGACACATGGCCGAGCTCGGAGCTAATCAGCACACCATACAAGGTAGGGGTCAGCGTCCAGCATGAGGCCAATGGTGCGACCACACGCAGCGCACCTAGGGCTAAGATTGCATCCTAACTGTTTGTAGCGTCCGCCATCAGGCGGCCTCAAGTATAAATAGGGTGACATTCCTCCAAGGTAAGGGATCCTGATCTGGAACCTGCCTTCCCAGTTCTAAATCTCCAGTGCCTACGCAACCTCGTCCGCTCTCTTTATTCCACCCTACTAACTTGACCGTCGTAGTCCCTGCCTCGGGTCCCCACTTGAGGCCTTTGATGTCCCCTTTCTTCCTAGGTCCTGGTCCTCGGAGTCCTCAGCACTTCTCGAATCCCACTAGCCCTCAACCTCGGCACCCCTCGGAGTCCTCTACCTCAGCACCCATCGAAGCCCCCTTAGAGTCCTCGACCTCGACCCCCTCGAAGTCCTTGGCTTCGGCCTCAGCATGCCTTGGCCTCCACCGACCTACGACCTAGGCCTTCCTCGGAACCCGTTGGTCCTCAGCCAGACTTCACCAACCCTCGGCCACAACACACCTCGGGCTTAGTAGGTCCTCGCCCTCAATAGTTCACAGATCCTCTTAGCCAGCTCATCCGGGAGGCAAGGTAAATTTATTGTGTTGTCCTCAACCCATTCTGAGAATTAACAGCTACTAAAAACTAATTTTTTATTTACATAGTCTAACTTGATATCTACAAAAAGCGGTAATAGGTGTTGGATGTGATGCAATAGAACTTGTTCGCTCCAATTAATGTTTCTCGTGATTTATTTTATCTTTGACACAACAGCCTTTGCATTTGAGGCCTATTTGTTCGCTCCAAGTAAGTATATTTACCAATGTTCTTTTATTTTCCATGTTAAAAAAAAAAGAAAACGATCATTTTTGCCATAAAAAATCATTATTAAAAGGGACATGTCTGTCCCATTCAAGTGTTGGAAACTTTTTCCCATGTGGGAAAGTTATTTACCCACCTAGGATATGGGCATACCCTAGGAAAATAAATTTTGGCTTGAGAGATCCCAAAAGAGACAAGCTTCCTTATGCCTCAAATGATTGCTTAGAATTCAGCTTCCCAGGTTGCATTTTCATGGCAAGGTTGTCCTACAATGCATATGTACATGAGTGAGAAATCAGATGTAGACTTCTAGTTGCATATGTTAATTAATTGGCAATAGTCTTACCAAGTAGTTAATTATAATAAATCTACTATTTATTTTATAAAAATTATTCATAAAAGGGATAAAAAGTAATTAACTTCTTGTTTCAAGGCAAACTAAGTCTTCTCTTGTTATTAATGGTTTTCCTTATGGTATAGGTTTTCCTAACTTTCTCTAGGGGGCACTCATAGTTCGATTAATTAAGGGGGTGTTTTGTAGTGTGGATGAGAAATTGGTGGGTGTGGACCACACCACACCCTATGGCAGGGACCAATCCACACCACACCACAATCCACAGTTGTTCTGAACTGTAAACATGCTATGTGGATTGGACCAATCCACACCCACAATGGCGTTCTGTAGGTGTGGTGTGGAACTTTTTGATTCCATGTATCTCATATACATTTTATGAATGATCTACACAGTCAATCATAAATGTCTAATTTTTGCATTTTATAGGATAAATATATTAAAAAAGGCATTGATAAATTAATATTAATTTTAATAAAAGTTATAGTAAAATAATTAAAATTAAAAATTAAATATTTAAATATATTATTTTGCTGTTAAAAACTTTAAAATAATAATATTTAAATAAATAAAAAAATAGTGAAAAAGGAGAACCATCAAGCTTGTGCTAGAATTAACATTAAAAATATTATTTTATTGATAAAATATTAAAATATATTATTTAAAAATTAAAAAGAAAGAAAAGTATGTAGAAGAGTTGTATTGTATCAAAATACAATGTGAAAATGTTGTGGACCGGCCACATCCACGAGATAAAAGTGTGGTTGGGATTTTGGGCTGTGGATGGGGATGATCCATGATATATTGTGGACCAGTCCCATCCACAACCAACAAAACGGTGAGTTCACCCCATGGTGTGGACCGAAATGGTCCATCCACGAGATGAACACACTACCAAATGCCACCTAAATCGTGGGCCTATTTTTCAAATCAAATCAGTACCATTGAATTTTAGAAAATTGTGAAGTGAAACCAAACCAGAGCTAATCAGTTCAGTTTTTTACTAGTTCAATACTTTGATTCATTGGTTTTTTTTCTGTTTTTTGATGTTTATAAAATATCTATGCTACTTTAAAAAGCACGAATGGGCTCAAAGATATTTCTGAATTTTTTTAGGACAAAATTTACCCCTCTACATTTAAATTTATTGATAAAAAGTGAGGGCAAATACGGTAATCGATTAGTGATATTAAATGAGTTGAAAAGAAGTAATTTTATGATATTCAATGCATTCAATTCCCTCTCAATAAATCCAATATTTAATTTATCAACTTGCATTCATGTTCAATGAATCTTGTATTTAAGTTATTTTTGTTTCTTCTCATCATTAAGTTCTATTAATTAAATCCATACTTAATAAATTAATAATTCCAATAACATAAAAACTTATACTTTTAAAATCTACCTAGAAAAAATAGAGTTTTAATCAAGGTGGTGGTAAAAAATTAAACCATTTTTGGTCAAATGGGTTAATCCATGTTGCCACAATTAAATAATAAAAGTAAAAAATTAAAAATTAAAAAATGGGAACACTTTTAGCATACATATTAAACAATAATAAATATGATAAATAAGAAATGCTTTTATTAATGATGAAAATTGAATATAAAATTTAAAACTAATTGGAAATAAAAATATTTTCCTATTCTCTCTCATTAAATCCTATATTTAAGATATATTTTTCTCATCATTAAATTCTCGTAATTAAATCCACAATATTAATTTTAATAGTATAAAAATAAAAATTTTGAAAAGTATTTTGAAAACATAACCATTTTCTTCCCTCCTGGTGGTGGGCAAGCAATTCAATCATTTGGGGTCAAATGGATTAATAAATAATTACATAGTTAAATAATAAAAATTTTAAAATAAATAAGTATGAAATGTAAGAAGTATTTTTATTAGTGATGAAAATGGAATAACAAATTTAAAATTTACCTAGAAATGAAATGATGTCATAATCAAATAATAAAATTTTTAAAAATATAAAATACAAAGAACCACATAAATAAAAATAGATAGAGAAAATTTTGGGCACATATCTAATGTTATATATTTATAAAAAATAAAATATTTGGTAAATCTCTAATATTAGGCATTTATATTGAACAAAATTAAGTATGATACGTAAGAATTTTTTCGATGATGCAAATGTAATACAAAATTTAATGTCAACCTAGAAATCAAACTATTTTTCTTTTTGGGTGGTGGGTTAGTGGTTTAGGTCAAATGATATCATAGACAAATAGAAAGTAAGTGTGAAAAGTAAAAATTATTTATATAATATAAATAAAATATATAATTTAAAAGGAAAATTATAGTCAAAGCCTGTTATACATTTAAAATTAGGTTGTAGGTTGGTCCAGAAAGCAACAAAACTATAACAACCGACTCTATATTTCAAGTTATAAAAACCCCCGCCATGTCATTAGAGGTTTATGTGGTTGTTGACTACATGAGACTCTTAGTCCATGTTGGACACAAAAAAAAAAAAAAGCCTATACCGAAAATAGGTTTTCAGTTTCTCTCCCGCTCCCTCTGTCTCTCAATCTCCCTCCCTTCTCTCTTACTCTCGCAGTTATCTCTCAATCTCCCACTCTTTTAGCTTTGGTATGTAGTCAAATCAAAACCCCGATTTCTCCCCCATTCTCTCTCTCTCTCTCTCTCTCTCTCTCTCTCTCTCTCTCTCTCTCTCTCTCTCTCTCTCTCTCTCTCTCTCTCTCGATTAATATCTCCTTCTCCCTCAGTCTCTATCATTCTCCCTTAGACATTATAAAAGAACTAAAGGGACCAACTACTTGTACAATCAAGTTATAAATTTCTATTAAGTTGGTGTAAATTTCATAGCCAAGAGTTTATTGTGAACATTTATCAAATTGATGTAATGATTTTTGAACTATACCAAGTTGGTCTCATGTTCATTTATATGGACATGAGAGAAACTGAGGGAGAACGATAGGAATTACAAGAGAAGGAGAGATTAACCGAGAAAGAGAATGAGAGAGATTGAGGGAGAATGATAGGTAGAGAGAGAATGAGAGAAAAAGATAGAGAGATCGTAAATACAGAAACTGAAAACTATTTTTATTTAATTATTTTCAAATCACACAGTCATTGAGCAGAGAGAGACGACTGTGTGTGTATGTGTGTATGAGAGAGAGAGAGAGAGAGAAACTAAAAACCATTTTCTTATTTTCCAATCACCTAGCATTAAAGGGCAAATTCAGTACAAGTTTTTTGTTGTGTCCAACATGGATTAAGAGTCTCATGTTGGCAACAGCCACATAAGCCTCTGATGACATCGCAAAGGTTTATACAATTTGAAATATAGAGTTGATTCTTAGGGTTTTGTTGATTTGTAGACTAACATGTAGCCTAATTTTAAATGTACAGTCGGTTCTGAATATAATTTTCCCTAATTTAAAACTAATCCGAAAGCAAAGCTATTTTCTTATCTAAATGACGGGTCAGTGATCCAACTTTTTTAAGAAACTCATGATGTCATAATTGACTAAAAAATATTTAATAAAATATAAAACACAAAAAATAAAAATGTATAGAGTTTTGTCAAAAACATTTGAGAACATTTCTAATGTTATATATTCATCATATTAAATAAAAATAATTGTTATAATAAAAGTTATTTGTATTTATGATAGAAATGGAACACAAAATTTAATAATAATAATTGTTATCTGGTGCAAGCATCTAAGTTTATTTTTAATCATATTGTTACTTTTGTTAATTTTCAATTTTTATCTTAACTATGATATATCTAAAAAAATTATCATTACAACGCATGTGCTAAAAATACATATAATATATTATATATTATTATAAATAATAAATAATATTTTGTATATACCAAAATTTCTGATTTTGATTCGATTTTGATAATTACCCCTAACTTTTCTTTCAAACCAAGCATAGGCCTTAAACGTGGCCGACCCTCTGGTTAAAGTAAAGTTTGGGGCTTAAAAAGGTGAGACACATCTCTCATGCTGATAATTTTCTGGATATGTAGCTTTCTCTTTTTTGACAATTCAAAGAAGGAACATGTCAGCCTTATTGTTGGTAAGTTGAAAAATAAATTGATTAGTTTTAAAAATACAGCCTTCTAAAGCTACACTTGGTTGCGTCAATGATTTGTGAAGAGATTCTTGGTTGGGTCATTATGGCGAGGAAGATAAGAAAATCTATTTGAAAGCTTGGACTAACTTCGATCCTTAAGCAATTTATGCATGGATGGTATGGGATTTTACTCAGGATTTCTACTTCCTCTTTTATAAATTCTAATGCATATGGAAACCTTTTTTTTGTTTAAGCCCATGACCAAATTTCGTTCACCTTTCAACATTGAATTAATCTCATCATTAGTAATCTTTTTTCTTTTTTATTTTTGTGATTATATGAAAGCATCTTTGGAGTAACCAAAAAATAATAAAATTTTGTGGAGTTAAGTAACGCTGTTAATTCCTATTGGTGCTGTTTTCGCTGCTCATGGTTTGAGAGTGACAGAGGAAGATGAAAATATAGTTCATCTATTATTCTGTATTTCTATTGCTCTTGCTCTCTCGCTAAACATTGAAGGATACTAGGCTACTACCTTTGTTTACTATTGGTGAATTAATCATTTGCTGATGTATACGGAAATTTAAAATTTAGAAATCAAGTAATCTTAGAAAAAGCAAATCCAGAGCGAACAAAATCCATTTCTCTCTCTATATATAGTAAGACCGCTCACCTCAGCATGCCTCTTCTTGCTCTATTACTCTCATCCTGCATTCTTATTGACTCTCTCTCATCTTCCCTTTCCACCACTCCCATTTAAGTCATGTCACCATTCCCAACTCAGCTACCTAAAAATATTACTAGAATCTCTCTCCTAAGGTATCTCTTTTAAGCCATTAGGAGAGGTCGAATCTTCTACCCACACCTATACATAGGATATTATAGTTGTACATTGGGAATATTTTCAGTCTTTGCATGTTAATGTTACCATTTATGGAGAGATATTCCCAATGTACAGTTGTAGTGTCTTGTGGGCATGTGTGGGTAGGATCTGGATTCCCATTAGAAATGTATAATGTTACTCCACCCCCCAATCAATTTACAAAATCTCTCCCCACAATCTATATCCAATCTATCTCATTTAAAATATACATATTAATTAATAAATAGTTAAAAATGGTTAACATTTAATCCAACTCATATTCATTGAATATTAATTAAGTAGTGTTATTACCAAAAGTTAATAAGTTCAGTTAATTAACTCATCATGTCTTTTTAAAGTATTTTGGGTAAATATTGTTATATTCATGTTAATTAATAACATTTTATAGAAATTGAAAACTTCTTAACTAATTTCTATAAAATTGAGAATTATATTTAACAATTATCAAAAGTATAAAAATTTTAGTTATTGCTATTGTTATAGTTAATAACTGAATAAAGATGGGGGAATAAAACATTATAATATTAGAAAATGAAATTATATTGAAAAATAAATGATAAATTAGTGTAATTTTGTTAGTAAAATACCTAATAAAAATAAATATTTAATAACTATTTTAAATAACTTTCACTAAATCTCCATAATTACACGTATGCAATAAATTTTTCAAAAACTTTCATATAACTACATTTTCGTAAAATAATAGTTTGGAAATTAAAAGATAAAGATTTTTTGAAATTTTATTTAAAATGTATTAAATAATTATTGAAATTTATTGGAATATTTTAAAAATTTTAGGAAAATTTATTACATTTGATAGATTTTGGAAAACTATTGAAAAATTATGTAATTTTCATTGTAAATTATTGAAGGTAAATGAGTATGGGAAAAGGAAAACTGTAAATTGAACCAATAATTACACAAATTATTAAGATAAATTAGTATGATATTGGAAAAAGGAAATTATTGATTATTTTATATTAGAAAATATAAGATAACTTAGTGTAATTCTATAAGTATACCATTTAAAAATAAAATAAATTATTTAATAACAATTTAAAAATAAAATTGAATAAATTTTCAAAACTACACAAATGTAACAAAATTTCCAAAATTTTCATAAGATTACATTTTTGAAAATTAAAGACAATTTACTATACTTTTAGAAATTTACCATGTGGTGTGGTTGATGCTCAATATATCATTTTAATCATTTTGTCATCAAATTGAATATTTGGTTGATGGAGAGTGGATGCCTTGCCTTGAATGACCCACCTGACACTTGGGATGGGGCGAGGAAAATTTGAGGATTCCCCATCCTTGATGAGGAGTGGGGTGCCTTGCCTTGAACTCATCTAACACTAAAGACAATGCAAGGAAATTCGAGGATTCCCCGTCCCTAACGGGGAGTGGGTGCCTTGCCTTGAACTCGCCTAACGCTGGGGGTGGGGCGAGAATGGGGTAGAGTGTCTTGACTACGAGGCAAGGATAGGGATGGGGTGCCCCTCCCTGAACCCACCCCGTTGCCATTCCTATATAATTGTTAATTACTAGTGAAATTAATAAAAAATGTTAGCTTTTGAAATTATTTTCATTTATTTAAAGTCAATCAAAATTTCATTTAAAAATAATGAAAAAATAGTAATTATTAAAATTACTACAAATGATTAATAAAATAAATTTATTAAAAATATTTATTCATATTAAATTAACAATAATTATTTTCTGTAAATCAACATTAAATGAAATACAATTATTAAAACTTTAAATATTAACAATAACTTTGAATACTTTTAATTAATTAACAGAAAATTTTGATTACTAATTTATCAATCAATTGATAGTAAATAAAATTATTCAATCTTTCAAAATTTCCCATGCATTGCACGGGAACCCGCTAAAAATTAATATAGAGATAATGATGTTTGATATGCTGCATGGGATTCTTATTCCACTTGGATGAATTGAGCAGCAGTAATATTATTCCATCTAAGCTGGATCTTCTACCAACAAAACACGTTCCAACTTTCTATCAACTTCATCTAACACCACACATCTCTCCACAAGACTGGGACCCACCATAAAAGTTGGACCTACCATATATGAGAAGTATAGTGTGAGATTATGTTGGTAGAGGCATGGAATGTTTTGTTGGCAGGTGATCCAATCTTCAAATACAAAAAGTATGGTCAAAACCTCATTTTTAGTGCTGTTAAAATCAATGTTGATGGCATTGCTGTTATTGACAAGGCCAGCATTAGGGTTGTGGTTCATGACCTTCAAAGTAATATCTTGCATGCCATTGAGAAAATTTTATTTTTGTTCAGCTTTTGAAACCAAGGATTAAGAAATTGGTATGTCCAATACCCTTTAGTGGGTATTACTCAAAACTAAGGATTAAAATATAAATGTATCTGATACCCTCAAGTGGGTATTGATATGACGTATATATCTTGTTTTTTTTATTTGCTTTACTTTTTAATTTTGTTGATATTAGAGAACTCCTTAACCATATTTAGATACACTGGTACGAATATCATTTGCCTCTCTTTGCTTGAAGTTTAGGCTGTGTTTGGTTGCAATGCAATTTTATTTACATTAATACAAATGCATGAGAGTGCAAATGAAAAAAAATGTAAATTTTGGTCTAAAAATTTACTTAATTCCAGTTTAGGTCTTATTTTAATTCTGCACACAAATAAAATAAGGTAAGTTTTAAAATAAAAATAAATCATAATTTGCATCAAAAACATTTGCACTGCCATGGTTTTGCATTGGTGCAAATAAACTCGCATTGCAACCAAGCACATCAAGCTCAAACATTTTGAAAAGGTTCAAAATATTGTTGAACCATCCTGCTAGGGGATGGTTCAGATCCTCCGTGGCATACAAAACTCACGAAGAAATTGCAACTCTGCTACTTAGGCTTATAATCCAAGTTTTTTTTTGGCCTTTTTAGAGATTAGTCCCCCCCAGATTTAATTGAGTTGAGATGTTGAGTTTAGTGCTTAAAAAAATCTCCCCCTATCTGTTGACCTGGTCAAACTGAGAACTCAAAGTGAATGGGACCAATCATAGATAACCGAGTCATCAATTACTGATCCGGGTTTTCCCAAAATTGGGTGGGGCTAGATCCAATTTGGCACTACCAAGTACCAATCCGAAAGTCGATACAAGACCCTTGACCAAGTCTGTAGACTCTGTACTTCTTCTTCCTTTTTTTTTTTTAATATTTGGTTGTATGGTATAAAACTCTGAATCCTCTACAGGA
Organism: Nelumbo lutea; assembly: GCF_056320005.1. Taxonomy (NCBI): domain Eukaryota; kingdom Viridiplantae; phylum Streptophyta; class Magnoliopsida; order Proteales; family Nelumbonaceae; genus Nelumbo; species Nelumbo lutea. The sequence goes on along the minus strand of NC_142686.1, from coordinate 83,863,075 downwards.
ACTGAGGATAATGGGCCAATCATGATATGCCACACCAGTCATATATAATCCCACATGCAATGAGCTGATGTGGCACATCATTGTGGTCCCAGTATTACAAAGTAGAGCCATAGACGATCCCTGTCCTAGGACATAGGCACACATGAGATGGAAGTGTACAAGCTATATGGAACAAAGGAAAATTAGGCAGACGAGGGGCCATGGCAGAGCACGCGCCAAGAAAATTAGGCAGCAGAAGAAGAAAAACACTGATGCAGATGCTACGTTGAAGAAGCCGTGGCATGGTCAAATATTACACCTTTTGTTGGCATTGTTAGATCTTTGACCTTCCTTATTATCTCATCTCCGTCACTTTCTCCTTACACTACACACACTTGCGTAAAAAGATTCATCTACTGGGGCCCTCAACCCATCATCGCAATAAAAAACAAATAAAATAAAATCCATTCTCCAAGGCTAAATCTAGTCCGTCCAAAGAGCATCTTAAGGGCATCTTGGTAATTTCGATATCCTATTTATGCCCTAAAACTCTTTCTTTCTTTTTTTTTTTTTCGAAAAATAAAATAAAACCTTGGTGATTGACTCAATTAGTCACCGGAATCAATCTGGACTCTATAATAGATAAATATTTTTTTTTTGTCAAATGGAATATACTGTCAAATACAATTTTTTAAGGGTAAAATACAAAAAGCCTCCTCTAAATTTTCAGATAATCATAAAAGCCTCTCCTGTAATTCATTTTAATAAAAACCTCCCCTGAACTTTTAAGAAACTCCACAAAAATTTTCCTTCCATTGTTGACCTAGACAATAACCTATTAAAATTACAAAACTTCCTTTGATTAAATCGTCAGAGCATAATTAAAATATTTTAAAATGCCAGAACCGCCCCTACTTGTCCAATAGGATCCTCTATATATGTGTTTAAGTCTTTCTATGTGACACCTTTATTATTATTATTATTTTTTATTATTCTTCCTTCTTCTCTTCTTTATTGCCTTTATGGTTTTTTTTTTTCCTTCCTGAGTATGGGGGAGATGAGCTCCAACTTCTTCTTCGTCTTCTACTCTATTTGCTCTTGAATTTTCAATGCGTCTATCTTTCCTACCACGGTAAGCCTATTGTTGCCATACGAGTGCAAAATGAAGAGGATTAAAATATTTAAAGGCAAGAAAATGAAGAGATGTAAACTGATGGAGGCTGAATTGACCCGACCTCACATGGACATGACTCAGCATAAGCAACAGCTCAGCATGACAACTTGGTTACAACCCGGTGTAACGAGTTCGCTGAAACCCTCGCGGGTCAGCTCACTACGGAACAACTCACCACGGAACAGCTCGCTACAAAACAAGCTCGAGCTCACTAGTGTGCTAGAAGAGGAACACTCCAAGCTATTTCAGCTCGCGAGCTTGAACAATTAGCCCGCTCCAACTCTTTGGTAAGGCTGCTCCGAAGGCCTCAGGCGGAATCACCTCGGGATGCCCCAGCAGCTCGCTACAAGGTAACTTGCTATTAAGCGATGCAGCGTCCTCAGGAAGCTTCTTATCTGACAAGACCGTACCCGTCAGACTGCACCAATGTCTCCTGACCGACGGCGCAGTACCTGCCAGCCCAGCAGTCTATGCCCACGTCTCTTGACAGGCGACGATGTGCCTGTCCTTCCCGGGTCACGTCTCTCATCTGATTGGGCTAGTAACCTACAACGGTTACCTGCGCAGCCCTAGCGAATAACGACTGTGACAAAGGGCCAGTGGCGGTTACGCCCAATTTGACAGAACGGCTAGTATTTAAGGACCTCGATTTCCAAGGGGTAAGGGTAATTGAACTGATCTAGTGCTATCTACACTCTCAGCTCTCTTTGCATTCCCTACAGCTCTCAGAGTTCTAACTTAAGCATTGGAGTATTCCCACCGGGCAAGCTCCCCGGGAATCCTTCACCTTCCTCTTCTCAGGTACCGTCCGTCACCAGCTAGGAGCCAGGTTTCTGCCAGCTAGGAGTGCCCAGATTGCGCTGCATCATTTGGCGTCATCTGTGGGAAAGCTTCAAAAAGCCTTCCTCTAATCTCTACAACTTTCTCTAAGAACTCAGCATCCATGGCTTCCTCTAGCAATCTCGGATGAGGTGCTGACCAGAACGCTCTGTGGACGGAGTTCCCAGCCTGAATGTGCCTAAGACAGTGGCACCTGTGAACGCTCCGCTCCCTTCCACGATTGGAACAACCTTCATTGAACCTTTTGTTGTTCCCCCAATGACCAACCAAAACCAGCTTGAAGACCTGGTGCAGTGCATGCGAGCTATGCAAGCTCAAATGCAACAGTTCCAGCAGTTTCAACTCTATCAGCAGCAAGTGCTGCATCAAGTTTCTCAGTACCAGTATCAATAGCAGTTCCATCCACTGCCTCAGGCCCAACAGCTGCTTATCCCTCGGCATCCGGCCACGCAGCAAGCCATGCCCCCCTGTCGGAGCGACCGTCCTCGCAGGGGAGAGGCCTCTCAAACCCAGAGTCCTTCCAAGAGCCAAGCCTCGTCCCACGGCAAGAAGGAGAGACTAGTCACCCCCACCTCGCAGCCTGCTGGAAGGTCGAGGGCCTCCCAGCCGGTCAGGCCCACATCGCCTCAACACTCTCAATTTGAGCTCCCGCTCGTCAAAAACCAGTTTGAGGTCCTAGCCACGGATTACAGGCAAGGCCCTTTGGTTCACAGCTATCATCAACAGTCCGAGCCCCTCCCTGGGCCCATTGAGCTCGATAATACTGAAGCAAGCAGCACCAAAGCCGAGCCGACGAAGCAGTAGTGGAGGCACCGACGAGCTGGCCGAACTGCCACTCGTGACCTGCCCGAGCTCAAGGATAAGGAGGAGATAAGCTCAGGTGAAGTAAAAGCTACTCCTCTCCTTTCAGTTCCCTCCCCCCTGCCTCTAGAACTTCTTGATGTTCCTATGCCAAAGGACTTCAAGCTTCCTCCCCTGGATAAGTATGATGGATCATTTGATCCAAATGACCATGTTGATGCCTTCCAGTCCCAGATGCACCTGGCAAGGGCCAATGAATCCTGCATGTGTGTGGCTTTCTCCACCACCTTCAAAGGAGTGACCCGCACATGGTACCGGAATCTCGTGCTCGGATTAATAAAAAGTTGGGCGCAGTTCGTGCAAGTCTTCACTTCTTATTTCATCACCAGCAAGAGGTGCCCGAGAACTCAGGAGAGCCTCCTTGGCATAGTCCAGAAGGAAGGGGAGTCCATTCGAAGTTATATCAAGCAGTTCAATGACGCTTGTTTGCAAATACCCGACCTGGACCCCACAGTTTGGCTCACTGCGACCAAGAAAGTGACCTGAAGCCCGCAAATACTCCCTTGGTAGGCTTCAGCGAGAGGAAGTCAAACCCCTGGGAAGGATTACAGTACCTGTGGAAGTCGGCACTTGGCCTAGCATAGTGAGGCTCAACCACGACTTCTTAGTGGTCGCAAACCCCTCCCTGTACAATGCCATAGTAGGATGGCGATCACCCATGCCCTACGTGCAGTGGTCTCCACTTACTATTTGGCAATGAAGTTCCCCACGGACTTCGGAATTGGGATAGTGCAAGGTGACTAGCTTGAGTCTCACAAATGCTACGTCGCCGCCCTCAAAGAGAAAACCAAGGTGGCCGACGACCTTGAGTTGGAGCGACCTAAGGAGCAATGCGAGGAGCGAGCTGCACCCACAGAAGAGACCCTCTCCATCCCGGTATCAATGGAGGACCCAGTTCAAACACTTCAGATCGACGCTTCCATTGAGGAGCCTCTGCGATCCCAACTGGTAAGCTTCTTGCTTGAAAATTTAGATGTTTTTGCATGGCCCACGGTAGAGATGCCCAGCATAGACCCTACCCTTATAACTCACAAGCTTAATACTGATCCTGTAGTTAGGCCCGTTAGACAGAAGAAATGCAACTTAGCCCTAGAGCGATGGAGGGTAGTCAACGAGGAGGTCGGGAAGCTCCTCGCAGCCAACTTTATAAGAGAAGTCCATTACCCGAGCTGGGTGGCCAACCCCATTTTGGTAAAGAAGGCCAACGGTAAATGGCGCATGTGCGTCGATTATACCGACATGAACCGAGCTTGCCCAAAGGACTGCTTCCCACTCCCTAGGATCGATTGTCTGGTGGACGCGACCTCAGGGCATGAGTTGTTGAGTTTCCTAGATGCCTATTCATGCTACAACCAAAGCAGGATGGACCTAGCTAACGAAGAAAAGACCGCCTTCATAGCCGAGCTTGGCCTGTACTGTTACAAGGTCATGCCCTTTGGATTAAAAAATGCTGGGGCAACCTTTCAGAGACTTGTAAATAAATTATTTAAGCCATTGATTGGCAGAAAAATAGAATGTGATGTAGATGACATGGTCGTCAAAACCCAATTTTCGCATGAATTAGTACAAGATTTGCATTCTATTTTTGAAATTTTGCGTAAGTTTAATATGAAGTTAAATCCAAGCAAGTGCGTCTTTGGTGTCACCTCGGGTAAGTTCCTAGGGTATATCGTCAATCGGCGTGGCATTGAAGCCAACCCGGATAAAATTAAGGTCATCCTAGATATGGGACCACCCCGGAAATTGAAGGAGGTTCAGAGGCTGAATGGCCGAATGGCTGCTCTGAGCTGCTTCATGTCCAAGTCGGCATATTGTTGCCTGCCTTTCTTCAAGGCAATTAAAAGCAAAGGTTTTGAATGGACCGAAGAGTGTCATCTCGCGTTTGACGAGCTCAAAAAGTACCTTGCTAGTATACCGGTCTTAACCCGGCCTGAGGAGGGCGATGTTTTAGAGCTATACCTCTCAGCAAGTGACGAGGTGGTCAGCTCGGTACTGATAAAAGAAGTAGATTGGGTCCAACGACCTATCTACTATGTTAGTAAAGTGTTGTAGGGAGCAGAGACGAGATATCCAAAGATAGAAAAACTAGCCTATGCACTAGTTATTGTAGCTTGGAAGCTTCGTCCGTACTTCCAAGCTCACACTGTCATTGTCCTCACCAACAAACCTCTGAGCCAAGTTCTACTCAAGCCCAAGGTCTTCGATAGGTTGATGAAGCAGGCCATTGAGCTCAGCGAATATGACCTCCAATACAAGCCACGATTGTTATCAAGGCCCAAACCTTAGCAAACTTCATCGCAGAATGCACTTTCAGCTCTGAAGTCCCCAGGCAGTCGAACACGAGGCCCCCAGCTCAGGCGAGTCCGAAGTTCCCAAGCCAGTTGAGCTCGAGCACCGTGAAGTAGCAACTAGTGCAGCATCTCTCCTAGTTAGGCCAAGTGCAAACTGGGATGAGGAGCCTTGGATCCTTCACGTAGATGGCTCGTCAAACCAGCAGGGCAGCGGAGCCGGAATCATTCTGTACGGCCTAAGCGGTACAAAACTGGAGTACGCACTATGCTTCAAGTTCGCGGCATCCAATAATGAAGTAGAGCACGAGGCGTTAATAGCTAGGCTGGCTCTAGCCAAGGAAATGAAAGCCAAGCATATCATCATCTACAGTGATTCCCAGCTTGTGGTCAATCAAGTCACAAGCGAATACGAAGATCATGAACCAAGCAAATTCTGAGGTCGGAGAATGCTGAGGCCGATGCCCTGTCCTGGTTAGCCAGCACCAGTGATAATACCATGAGAACCGTGTACATAGAGAACCTGCCTCGGCCCAGCATTCTCGGGGGCCAGAGGAGGCCGCTCCTGTCGTGCAGGCAGAGTCGGGCTGGATCGATCCACTCGCAAACTTCCTATTGCATGGGACCCTCCCTGTGGACCGTAATGACGCCAGAAGGGTGAAGCGTCAGGCAGCCAAATACGTCATAATAGACGGACGGCTGTACCGAAGGTTGTACCCACTCCCCTACCTACGCTGCTTGCGACCTTCCGAGGCCGAGCTCGTTCTCCTCAATACTCATGAGGGCTTGTGCGGTGGACACTTGGGGGGTAGGGCTCTCACCTAGAAAGCGCTACGATAGGGATACTATTGGCCAACAATGAAAGCAGATGCGATCGAGCTCATCAGAAAATGTGACAAGTGCTAGAAGCACGCCAACATCCAACACCAACCTACCACCAACCTGAAGTACCTCACCAACCCATGGCCTTTCGCACAATGGGGGATCGATATACTCGGACCATTCCCACCAACGACAGGACAGAGAAGGTTCTTAGTGGTGGCAGTTGATTATTTCACTAAGTGGGTAGAAGTTGAATTCCTCGTAACAATCACAGCTCGGAACATGCAGAACTTCTTGTGGAAGAATATAGTGTGTTGCTTTGAGTTACCTCGAGTACTGATCTCTGACAATGGTAAGTAGTTCGAGGACATTAAATTCCATAACTGGTGCCAAGACATGGGAATTCAATAGAACTTTACCTCAGTGGCACACCCTCAAGCAAACGGCTAAGTGGAAGTCACAAACAGAGCTATCCTCCGCGGACTGAAGGCACGCCTGGATCGAGCTAAAGGACTTTGGGTAGACGAGTTACCCAGTGTTTTATGGGCTTTTCTGACCACAGTGAATATCGCTACAAGCGAGACCCCCTTGAATCTCACCTATGGCACTGAAGCAATCATCCCAACCGAGGTCGAGGTTCCCTCGCTACGTCTAGAAGCGTATGATGACAAGGCAAATGAAGACGAGGTATGCACCAACCTCGACCTACTTGATGAAGTACGGGACCTCACATATATTAGGACCGCGGCCTACCAGTAGAGAATAGCTCGGTACTATAACGCCAGGGTCAAGAAGCGAAACCTCCGCGCCAGCGACCTGATCCTTCGTAAAGTTATAGTGCCTGAGCCCAGTGTTGGTAAGCTCGGGTCAAATTGGGAAGGACCCTACCGAGTAAAGCGGGTGGTCGGGGAAGGAACATACGAGCTCGAAACCCAAGAAGGGAAACAAGTGCCTCAGGCATGGAATATTGTCAACTTAAGGCAATATTACCCATAATTTACTAAGTAGACCATGAATCACTCCCAAAGCCTAAGGGCCGAAATGCCGAACTAACGAAGACCTCGGCGCAATAAGATCTAGTCGCCTCTATGGCATGGGCGAACTTCAAAAGGGGGTAGACTGTAGTCACCCCCCCCCCCTTTTCCAAAGCCTAAGGGCCAAAACGCCGAGATAGCAAAGACCTCGGTACCATAAGACCCAGTCACCTCTATGACATGGGCGAACTCTAGGAGAGTGGACTATAAGTCACTCCCCCAACCTAAGGGCTAAAATGCCGAGCTAACGAAGACCTCGACACCGTATAAGACCTAACCGCTTCATCAGCATAGGCTAAGTATTAATACCAAAGGCGTAGGCAGCTCGAGTGAATCCTCTGATGCATGGATCGCTTCGGTATACAAGTTGAACCCATTAAGGGGATTTAACTCTAACATTGTAAAACTACTCCAAGCACTGGGAAACAATTCGAAGTAACAATGACTGAGAAATCCCACTTCGGGCATTTAGCTCTAATAGTTCGAGTGATAAAGTCACTCCGGAAAAAAGTGAAGAGCACACAACACTTAGCAGAAGAAAGAAACATCTCATTACTAGTTCTTATAAACAAAAAAACAAAAAACCGGGCCTAATAGCCCGAGAGAAGTTCATCAAAAAACAAAGAAAAAATCGGGCCTAACAGCTCGAGAGAGTTCATAAAAAAAGGAATGCATAAAATCGGGTTCAGACACCCAAGAACAACCACTTTAGAATTCAGTTAAGAAGAAAAAACAAGAACTACCGGCCTCAAGGTTCCACCGCCTGCACGTCCTCGTCATCCTCTAGAGAGTTAGACTCCTCCTCCTCCATTGTGTCCACTGTCTCTAGGGCCGGACCCTTCATCATTATGCCTTCAAGGTTGAGCCCAGAGAACTTTTTTCGGGCCAACCATCAGCATAGTTTGAACCCCGAATGATAGGAGCTCGAGCCGTACTCCACCTGGAGGTCATGGAACTCCTGGGAGTCTTTGAAGTCCCACACCGCCTTAGCTCGCTCTGCCTCCACCGCAGCGTCAAAGTTCCGAGTCCGATCATGGAGCGTAGATTCCAAGTTCTGGACCTGTTGGCGAAGGAGCTTCCTCTCCGCTGCCACCCTCAAAGACTCCTCCCTGTAATGAGCCCTCTCCTTAGACGGTCGGGCGATCTGCGCTTCCTGGTCCTTAATGAGCAGCTCCTGAGCCTCGCTCCCCTTTCGAGCCTAGAGAATTTCATCTGGGGCCTGGTTGAGCTCGCCTCGGAGCTTCTGCACGTTCGATCTCTGAGTGAGGGCATCCTTTGAGTGAATGTTAGTCTGGAGGCCCATGCTGTGGATGGAGGAGTTCAATTGCTAGTAAAAAACCATGGTAAGTAAAAAAAAAAAGAAGAAGAAGAAGAAGGGAAAGGAAGGGAAAAAGGAGCCACTCACCACCATGCAGTGAGTTGAGGCCAGCCTGGAAAGCCGCCTAGGGTCCATCCCTTCCTAGTCAGCAACCTCATCATGAGTGACTACCTGTCGGCTCCTCCACGTGACCACGATGTAATTGGTAACACTTTCCTCCTTTCCCCTCGATAGGGAACCGCGGGAAGGCGATGGGACGAGATTGCATAGATGGAGGGTATTGCCCTTGGGGCGGGACCTCCCCTTCTCCTTCGCCACCTTCCGTAGCTACTCCCTCGAATGGGACCGGTGGGACCTTTGACAGCGGTGGAACAAAGGCTGGGTCCACAGCCTCGAACTCGGCACCCCCGGAAGTGGATGCTCGGTCGGGGCGCGACCTCTTGGCCCTGCACTTATGGTTGCTCGACAGAAGGCGACGTGCATCTACACCAGACATGTTGGCTGCCAAAAATCACAAGGCATTAGTCCAGCAAAAAAAGAAAGAAGAAAGTGAGCATGACCTAAAGGCAACTTACCGGGGCTTAGGCCGGCCTGCGCGAGCTTGTCCTCGGCCAAGTAGTCTGAGCAAAGGAAACCGATTGCTGCCCAGGATTGTAGCATCTCCCGAACCTTTGGGTCTAAGTCAACACCCGGGTCCTGAATGGCGCCCCTCTAATGGGTCGAAAAGGGCCACCCCTCGGGGTTGCGAACTACGAAGTAATCCCGTTTCCAGGCCAGGATCCAGTTCAGCAGCTCATGAAGGAGCTTGAAGTCGGGACGAGGAGAGAAGTAATAAGAACGCCTTTCCGGAGGGGCTCCGGGGGAGGCATTCTTGATAAATAGAATGGAGGAGAAGATGCCGAGGTCGAGAGGAAGACAATACTCATAAAATAAAGAAATTGTCCCAACCACGTTTCGGATTGAGTTAGGGTGAAACTGGTCTGTAGTGACATTAAAATGGTTTAAAACCTCCACTATCAAAGGATGCAGAGGGAGTCGGAGGCCAGCAATGAGTTATTCCTGGAAGATCACGATCTTGTCGTGATTGTGTTCCCAGGGGTAGTCACCGGATGGGAGACTATAGATGAGGTTCCAAGGGAGGTTGAGTTGAAGGATTAAGGTCCCGAGTCTCTTCATCGACATGGAGGAAGGACCAAAGCTTTCAGGCTCCCTACCCTAGGAAGTGAAGGCCATACCACCGGAGGCCTCCCGAGCCTCCGAAGCCTGCCCCTCGGGGAGGCCCCCAGGCTCCCCTCGAGCTCGAAGGGACGTCGCCTTGATGACCGCCCTAGGAAAAGACATTGTATGGGTACCCAAATATTGTTGACAGAACAAGAGGACTCACCAGGAAAAAGCTGAACCGGAAGGACGGTGTGAACAGGAGAAGAGCTCGAGCAACTAGGTAAAGGCACGACCTCAAATCCGAAAGCAAGGCAAGTTGGCGTGAAATAAATGAGGCCTGGGGCCCTCTTATTTATAGCCATTATGCCCACAAACCGACAAATCAGATTAAGGTGAATTCGACGGTTCGTAATCAAACTGACTGCACGTCTTCTAAAACTGAAATATGACTAGCTGCACATCTTCCAGGATTAAGGTAATGCCGGTTACATGTCTTCCGAAGCTGAAATCTGCTTGGTGCTCTTTTTGGCACCTAAAAAGTCCAGAAATCTCCTGACGTCTGCGAGTGTATTTAATGCGGCCAGTCAACCCAGTTTGAACCACGGGTCAAATCCTCTTGTCACTTCATGAACTCCCCACGCAAAGAGTGAGACCCTTAGCCCTAGGAGTGGGGGGCAATTGATGGAGGGTGAATTGACCCGACCTCCTAAGCAGGCAACACATGGACATGGCTCAGCATAAGCAAAAACTCAACATGATAGCCTGGTTACAACCCGATGTAACGAGCTCACTGAAACCCTCGTGGGTCAGCTCGCTATGGAACAGCTCGCTACAAAGCGAGCTCGAGCTCACTAGGGTGCTAGAAGAGGAACACTCCAAGCTATTTCAGCTCGCGAGCTTGGACAATTAGCTCACTCCAACTCTTTGGTAAGGCTGCCTCGAAGGCCTCAGGTGGAATCACCTCAGGACGCTCCAGCAGCTCGCTACAAGGTAGCTCACTATTAAGCGATGCGGCGTCCTCAGGAAGCTTCTTATCTGACAAGACCATACCTGTCAGACTGCACCCATGTCTCTTGACCGACGGTGCAGTACTTGCTAGCCCAGCGGGCTGTGCCCACGTCTCTCGATAGACGACGACGTGCCTGTCCTTCTCGGGTCACGTCTCTCATTCGATTGGGCCAGTACCCTGCAACGGTTACCTGGGCAGCCCTGACGATTAACGGCTGCAATAGAGGGCCAGTGGCGGTTACGCCCAATTTGACAGAACAACCAGTATTTAAGGACCCCGATTTCCAAGGGGCAAAGGTAATTGAATTGATCTAGCGCTATCTGCACTCTCAGCTCTCTTTGCATTCCATATATCTCTTAGAGTTCTAACTTAAGCATCGGAGTATTCCCACCGGGCGAGTTCCCTGGGAATCATTTACCTTCCTCTTCTCAAATACCGTCCGTTGCCAGTTAGGAGCCAGGTTTCTGCTAGCTAGGAGTGCCCGGATCGCACTGCATCATAAACCAAGTTAAGTAGAAAATCAAAGTTGAGTATAATACGCACCAAGAAGTCAAAGCAATAGTGAAATTTAAATATAGAAACATTTTTATAAGAAAAGGGGAAATCAAAACAAATAACTCCTATTTGAAAATCCAAAACTACTTCTTCCCAAAATATTTTGTAAGTAAATCAGCAGAGATGGGAGCAATGGATCTCGATCTCAAAGCAATTTTGTAAAATCCCAGAAGAAGAAAGAAAAAATTTTGAGAAAACAGGAAACGGACTCTGCTTCTTTCTCATTGGCTTTTATGTATGTCTATACTCAGAAAAACGGAAGGAATTTGAAATAGAACTGTGAAAAGATGCTACAGGTGCTACTTTTAACACCAATGACAAGAGAAACAGAAAGATTAATTCTAATGTTTTTGATGTACCTTCGAAACCCATAGCAGATCGTCTGACCTTGGCGCAACCTTCACAGTGCATATCAACCTTAAAGACCACGGTAATCAAACCATCATCCCTTTTCCCTCTGCCAACCTTCTTTCTCACCTTCATTCTTGTTCTCCTTCTACAACAAAACAAAGCCAAGAAAAAAATGAAATGAGATCACGACCATTTCGAAACTTCAACCTAACAAACAAGTAGTGAGCGGGGGAGGGAGAAGCAATTAATGACATTGATGAGGGGCAATTTCGTAACTTTATCAGTTTTTCATTTGGGTCAATGACAGAAGGGAGGTTTTTTCGAATTCTTTAATTTAGGGGAAGTTTTTGTTAAAGTAAAACTACAGAGCAGACTTTTATGATTGTCAGAAAATTCAAGTTTTTGTATTTTACCTTTTTTTTAATTACAAAACAGAAACCTTTTTGGCATTGATTAGAGAATATAAATAAGATTTATGTCTTGTTCCTTCCAACAAGTCAACTCATGGATGTATTATTCCGAGTGCCGAGTTATTCGTCCGTGATGGTGGGCCCCCAAAGTTGATATTGGGCTTATGGGCCTATGATCTCAGCCTTGCTCAATCATACAGTAAAGCATGCTCGGAGCCTCGGAGTCGGATGCTTTACAAATTACAGATTACGAATTACAAAGACCCGTGACACGTGACTTGTCCGGTCATCGGAAAGTCGACCGCGCGTGGCAGTGGACTGAGACCAGGACACGTGCCGTGCCGGTTGATCTTTTCTTTCTCTTTTTCTCCTCAATCGATCAGAGTATTTGTTAATATTTTTATCGGCGGCCTCTTTTTCCCCGGCAAGCGATCGAGCTTCGAAGCGCGAGGACACGCCTGGCCCGAGTCTCTGTTAATGTAACAACAACCACAACATGTTAATTGTATTATTATTTCTTTTCCGATTTAAGAATTTTTGTGACAAGTGAGTGGGAGACATCAGTATGATTTGGATAAGAATCAGGGTGCAGGTATACAGCTTAAATTAACAACTAAAACACTGCGAATGTAACGTGAAGAAAAGCTACCAACAACCGATTATTGAATCAAGGTGTACAGTGAGTTGTAGCACATTTTCTTGGCTCGAGATCGATTTCTGTATCTCTCTCTATATCTACTCTAATCGAGAGAGAGAGAGAGAGACCACTAGAACTGTCAATGAATAGTGGGTCTGGTTCGAAACAGGATGGATTAGTCCCAAACCGATTGTGTTTTATAAAATAGATCCAAAATCGAACCGATTATTATTTTAGACAGCTGGACAGGATGGACCAGTCAAACCAAAACCGAATCAATTATTATTTGTGACAGGGTGGATCAGTCTCAAACCAAATGTTAATCAGTTTTATAAAATAGATCCAAAACTGAACTCATTAGTTATATGGGGAAGGGTCACTCAGTCCCAAACTGATTGTTAATTAGTTATATAAATAGATCCAAAACCGACTTTGGATCCTACCCACAATATACTATTTTCCGTGAATTGGGAACATCTCCTTCTGCCTAGTAGCGAGGTGTTCTTCATATATGACTGCGATAAACGTGGGCAGGAGATCTGGACTCCCCAAAACCAAACCGATTATTTTGGACAGGGTGGATCAATTTCAAACCAATTGTTTATCGGTTCATAAAATAGACCCAAAACCAAACTAATCAATATTCAAATTAATTGGACCTGATCCAATCAGACCTAATTGACATCTATAACTACCTAGATAAGAACTTGGGTTTTCATTTTCTGTATGATATAAAATAGTATCGTTTATACATTGAAATAACAAGTGTTTTTAACCTAAAAATTATCTTATACCCTTTTATGTTTAAAATATAACAAAATTAAAAAAAAAAGACCTTTATATACTATTAGCCATATAACCGGTTTGAATCTTAATCTATTTGGAACAGCAAGAACCCATCATGGCCCAATAATTAATTAAGAGACAGTCACAAACAACCAAACCGGAACCGATATAATTGGTTTGGTTAATCCGGTCCCATTGACAGCTCAGAGAGAGAGAGAGTAATGAACAACCCACGGCCCACACTCAAATCCACCAAAAAAAAAAGAAGGCTTTTATAAAATATTAAAAGTGGAGGCAATGAATCACATCATTATATCTACGATGGTAATAAATTATTTGGTTAATTGCAATATTAAATCCACCCAAATTCTTGCTTTAGATTAATTAAGTTCTTTGGACATGGAAAGAGAATGTTAAATTAATAAACACTCACGGTAAAGACTTAAAGTTTGTGATTAATTGTGAGAGTGAATGAGTGAGTTCTCAACTTGACATATGGGTGGTAAAGAAGTAGACCTTTATTTTAATTCATTTTATATTTTTTTTAGTGAGAAAGGAAAAAAGCTGGCTAGTGCTCTCCTTTTCATCATCTCCATATTAAAACCCCCTTTAGCTTGAGCTTCCAAAAGTACCCTTGTGATGATTTTTCTTGGAATAGTAATTGAATAATCACCCAATGAGGTTGAAAAAGAAAAAAAAAAAAAGGAAAAAATGTTACTAGCATGCTTATCTCTAAAATTTCGATGTTTGCACGGACACGTGGCATGTTTACTGGCAATGAGAGTGCGACAAGAGTGTCGGAATTTTTGTTCCTAAAATATCCCACGCCTATGACTCTATAAGTGTATAGGGGTTCCCTTGACCACTTGTTCCATAAACAGAGTTCCAACCTGTCATTTGGAGTGAGAAATAATATTTAATAAAGATTTTTGTCTTGAAATATATGGATGCAAAAATTATTAAAAATTCTATATAAAATTATAATTTACCTTATTACAACTAAGAAAGTTAGAGAGTTTGGTATGGTAAGATAAATAATGATATCTTATTTTGTGGACAAGCTGGAATGCAAAATGAAGTCACGCCTGCAATTTACCATAAAAAATATTGTTATATTAGATCAACATTCTGAAGGATTGGCTCTAGCTTGTAGATAAACAAAATAAAGTATATCACCATTTTTTATAACTTAAAAAAATAATTTGTTAAAATATCTGTGAATTTATCAGTTTTCTTTTAAGTAAATGGGTCCGAATCTACTGCACTCCTGCAAATACATTCAGTTTGTGTACATTTGTGGTCTCATATAGTCATAAACATTTTTTCGAGAAATGATTCAATGCCCCCTCTACTTGTTAGACATCAATTATTCTAGAAGTTTATGTGCTAGGGTATGTTTGGGTCAGGCTTGTACCTATAAATACTTTATAAATAATGCTTGCTAAACCCTCCATGTGCAAGGCACACGCAGGACCTTGCACTAATACACTAAACAAAGGTTCTGTTTGGATAAATTTTAGCTTTTAAGCTTTGCGTTGGGTTGTGAAAAACAAATTTGACCCCAAGTATTTTATGCATTTGGAAAGAGGATGCATGCATTTAAAAACATAACAATCTAATGAAAAAAAAATGCTTGTATCCATGTTTCCTTAATTGTTTTACGGTAGGTAGTCCATCCACCATATCCATTAACCCTATAGACAGCCCATCCAACCTGGGTAGTTCTTCTTCTTTCATCTTCTTGTTTTCGTTTTTCTTTTTTTCTTTTTTTTTCTTGTATTTTTTATCTAAAACTACACATCGGGGGGTAGCATGTTGCCCATATTCACAACCCCCAATCGTAATGACAACAGGATTTGATACCAATTCTTTGCTTTAGCCAATCAGAAAACTTGCCAGCTGAACCACCATGAATTGGTAAAGATACAAAAGATAAAGTTCAAAATTTGAAGAGAAGAACAATAAATAATATTAAATTGATATTTATTTTGAGGATAAAATGGAGAAATTTGTTAGGGGTGGCCTTGGCAACCTAATTCCCCACATACCCTACATACCCAGCCCTGATTATTAAGTTTTGGGTCCACAAATTTTTTGACCGAAGCATATACAATTGGGTCCATCTTGGGACCATAGATTCTTGACCGGTTTGGAATTGACCCTAACCTTGTAAATTGTAACCAATTATTTAGGAAACCCACTATAAATATTAAAGTATATATAAATCTTGAAATCTATACGAGTGAAGAGACAAATCCGCTATTTTCCTTGTATTATTACCCATGCAATAAAATTTAGATTTTAGTGTTTTTTCAATAGGATTTTACTAATTTCTACGAATTGGGATCTGTTCATCATGCGGACGTCACAGTCACATCCCTCCATTTATTTAGAATATCTCCCCATGAATAATAAATATAAGTACTGCCAGGACATGTTGTGAGATTAGTGTGAGAAACACTCTGTGAGGAATGCAACCAATGGTTCCAAACTTTTGGTAGGTTCGGGCCTAGAGCCACTCATGTCAAACCTGACCCAAAATCAAAGAGCCCCATCTTCACGAATGTAATTTTTTTTTTCTCTTCATGAATGTAATTCGGGGTTCAATTCTGGCTAGGCATTCAGAGACCCAACCCAAATTTGATTCAGCAATTTTTAAATTGAGTTTGGATTTCTTCACATAATGGTCCTTACACCCACCTCCTTCACAGCATGTTGCTGTCAAACATTGGGAACATCATTCATTGAGAGATGTTTCCATTGCAAAACTACAAGTACTGTGAGGTGAGTGTGAGAAGCAAATTCATACTCTCTAATATATACGGAAAAATATGGACAGGTTCAATGCAGATTTCTGAATTTTACTATAGAGTTATAAACATTCAAAATATCGAAAACCCCACTCTATATGTGTATATCTGCCTGTGAATTAACATTAATTCTGAACTGACACCCACCCCAACTATACTTTAGGTCTAAAAATTTTGATCCTGGGCTGAACCCGTCATTCTCCCTAAAATTTATGAGGAGATTGATCAATTTCTGTATTAGTAAGGGTGGAGTTTGCTAATGAGCCGATTGACCCTTGAGATGGGTTATTCGATGTCTCTCCATATATGAAGGCACAATATCAAACCGTGTAACTGCAAGCTTTTTATGGTAAGATAGTGAACAGCACCTAACTTTATTCTAATACCATCTCCTTTCTCCACCAAAAAAAATGTTGGAGCTTTATATAGTACAGCTATAAAGGCTAAAAATATTGAGGAGAATCGATAATTAAATTAGTAAATCGGAGGGGTAAATTTGCATTAAGAATCAAGACAAATTTATATGCCTCTTGCTGATTTATGTGTGAGGTAATCAGACATATCTTAAGTGGAATATATTTGTTGGTAAACTTACATGTATGCCAAAAATGCCCCTTGGCAGCATTATTTGTAATTTTAAATTGAAGCCATTATAAAATACCACTGCACTAATACAGTGAATTAAGAAAAGTATACACGTCCAAATAGAATTTTATAATGACCAACAAGAGACAGTTGAGCTGGTTAAAACTTCTTAAATGGAAATTAATTTTTTACTCCTCCATAAGTGTTTTTCCAACTGGCATTGACCGGGCAGTTTGCACTGGTGAACCAACCCGAACAGCTGACTGCTACTGGATCCTAGGTTTTTTGACAACTTTGATCGGGTTCGGGTTCGGGTTTAACTGCCGGGATGAAGCGCCAAACCTGCCACTCGGCCGGCTTTCTGGGTCAACTACTTCAGTATATATATTTGGTACTAATTGAAATTTCTGTTCAATAAATAAACCCTCTAATCCGCTATCACAGCTTACATAATGGTTGTATTTTTATTTGGTTTACAATGAAATTACATTGGATAATAGTAGGAAAATGAATAATTTTTTTAATACATTTAGAATTAGAAATTATAATTTATGTATTTTTATTGTAACATAGACCTACCTATTCATGGGCCAGGATTGGGTTGAACTTTTTGCCAAATTTTGAATGGGCCAGGATTGGGTTGAACTTTTTGCCAAATTTTGAATGGGTCCAACCCGTTGTAGTGTGAAAGTTCATGGGCCGAGCCTGAAGCCCAGCCCGTGAATTTGTCTACTTAGAATTAGAAAATTATAATTATTAATTTGATCGAAAATACCAAATTATTAACTGCAAAACTTTTTTTTTTGTCATGTATGTAATAATTAGCCACCTGCTGCTTATGTTGCTGACTGAACGATTTATTGCATTATTTTCAGTGGATAAAATAATTAAGTAATAAAATATTTTTTAGTAAAATGTAAAAATATTTAAGGGTGTACTAATCTATTCAACTTCAGTGACAAAGCAATAAGATTTTTAGTTCAAAAAATTTAGCTATTAACAAACATCCTCTAAAAAAATAATTTATGTTTTCAATTAATTATTTTTTTTCACCTTCTTTATTTTTTTATCATATTTACTTTTTATTATATGTTAAGAGAAATTGTCCAAAAAATCCTTATTTTTATAAAAAGAATAGATTAAAATGCAACGGAAGTTAGAAAATCTTATCGATAGAAGGCTATTCCACAGCTGTAAAGGTTGTTCGAACGGAGTTTGCACCGACTGAAGCCGATCTCTCAAATTATACTTCTATTTAGAGAAAATTAAAAGAAAAAAAAATTAAAAAAAAAGAGGAAAGAAAAGAGTAGACAGTGGAAACATTTGCATTTGTAAATTGGTGAAAAAACAAGGGCAATCTTATAATAGCAAGATTATTTAAAGGGAAACGGCGTTGTGTCTGTCCTTTCCGGTAAGCCCGGTGATTGCTCGAAACATTGTGAACGCTTAGGGCATTGAAGCCCGAGCTCTTGCCCAGGTTTCGGATAAAAAGGGCCCTCTTTTCTCTTGATTTTTATTTTTCAGACAAGAGCCCTAGACACACACAGACACTATCTCTCCTCTCACTTTCACAGAAATAACGAAACCGATTCATGTGAGTTGAAAATCCATGGAAATTTAGCAAAGCAAATCTTTAATTTTCTGTCAAAATTCAGTCTCCGTTAAAGGCTTGCCTATTGACGTCTTGGAGAAATGTTGCAGGGTTCGTTGTAGAAACCGAAGAAGAGTCAAACCTGCGAGAGAGATATGAGAGCTCGCCGTACACTCTCAGGGTGGAGGAAGAGCTGAACAGGAAAAAGGACTTTGGAGTTGGGATTTCGAAGCTCGAAAACCGTGGCAGGAAACAACAGCACAGGAATTCCGGTTTGGCGAGAAACGAACTTCGAAGGAGGTCTTCTCGTCGCTCTAAGCAACTTTAATCGGCCTTCGATCGTTATCGGAGGTGAAAACTTTGCTGGTAGATTGGGTATTTTAAGTCACATTAATCGATTTCTTCGTCATTTTGCATCTTCGGTTAGTTCATGCCTTGTAATCGAGTTAAATTTTCACGGACGAGATTGGGAGCTGTAGATGTTTGAAGTTTTGTCTCACAATTCTCAAACCTCTAAATTTTGTTGCGCCCTGTTACTCAGGAACCGATCTGCGGAGTTAGAGAAGTAGTGACACGAGACGAAAGTGCAGATCCACCAGAGTCCAAAGCGTTATTTTATTGATTCTTTTCCGGCTGGATCTTCGAATTGTAATCTCAAGTCTTCCGATTGAGAAAAAACGGGACAACGAGTAGGAGTTCACGTTGGAGACGGTCGTTTCCGCCATTTTCATCATTACAAACTTTAAATCTGCAGTAGAAGCTCAGATCGGAGCCTGAATTGCAGAAACGGAAAGGTGATATATTTTATCGTTTTCTATATCTACTATATATATAATACATAAAAAATATATGTATATCTTACATGATTAATAATTTGAAGCTGTTTGGTACCAATACGCTTACTGTTTTCTGCCATTTTTTGTTCCTGCCAGGAAGCTTTGGTACGAAAACAAAAAGTCTCAAATCGGTTGAAATTGCAAATAAAAAGGGTAAGTTAAGTAATTGCGTCTTAGCTGTTTGTTTCCGTCGTATTTTCTTCTTTTCGCCGCGAAAAAGCTCATCTGAAGCCGAAAAAAGCTCGGATTGGAGTTGAAATCTCAAGAATTTTAGGTGATATAAGCTTTTCTCTGGTTTTTCTTTTCGATTTTTTTTTTCATTTTAGCTTTTTAAAAATTTTATCGTCTTTAAAATTAAAATAGGATTAGTCATTGATCCTTTATTAAGGCTCTAAAACAGTGAGATCTCAACGCCCAAACGGTTCTTAAATCCTAATAACTATTGAGTGGCTGTACGTTGTCTAAAGCATCTGATGCGCTTCGCAGGCGACTGAGCGGCTTCTGCATAATAAACGAAGGTAAAAAGAGAACACGCACAGCTCATCTACCCAGACGCTAGCTTTTGTAAGGACTGTAAAAAGCTAGACGGAGCTGCTGACATTTCCGGCCCTCGAGCGCGATATATCGAGCGTAAAAAGGGCTCTTTATCATAAAACCAAGTACTGAGAATTCGTCATCAATGCAAAAGGACAGCGCCCACCTGCACTCGAAACCCTAATTCAGTTGCTTAGACTTTGCAAGAAGAGACCCACTTTTTCTCTCTCTATTTTCTTCATCCCTTTCTCTCTTGTCGGGTTCCAAAGAAGAGGGGGGAGGATTAAGAGGAAATAAAGAAAGAAAGGAGAAGAGCCAAACGGGTCTTGTTCTAGTTTCCTCGAGAAAGGTATGAAAGTGGCATGGAGGTCGACGACATTCAACCGTGTAAACTTTCCAGGATTGGTAACGGTCGAAACGACACGAGCAAGATAGGTCAAAAAGCAGGAGAGCAGTACCAAGATGAGGACGATGATGACGGAGAAGGTAGAGGAGGAGGTGGGTGCAGTGGTGGAGGTGGAAACGATAGTAGTCGCCTTCGCCAGTGGCCTGCATCTAGGATTTTCAGGGTTTCTCGAGCATCCGGCGGGAAAGATCGACACAGCAAGGTTTTAACGGCGAAAGGGCTGAGAGACCGTAGGGTGCGTCTATCGGTCTCCACGGCTATCCAGTTCTATGACCTTCAGGATCGTCTGGGTTATGATCAACCCAGTAAAGCTGTGGAGTGGCTGATTAAAGCTGCCGCCGACGCCATTGCCGAACTTCCTTCACTTAACAGTACATTTCCCGACACTCCTAAACAGCCAAGCGACGAAAAGAGGCCCAGCGCTTCCGAACCCAGATTCGACCCCGCCGAGATTGAATTAGAAACTGGCCCTTCTTATCAGCAACAACAACAGCAGCAGCATATTTCCTTGTCGAAATCTGCCTGTAGCAGTACTTCGGAAACCAGCAAGGGTTCTGTTTTATCTCTTTCACGGTGTGAAAGCCGGGTGAAGGCGAGAGAGCGGGCGAGGGAGAGAACTGCAAAGGAGAGGGAGAAGGAGAAGGAGAAAGAGGAGAGCCATGCTGCCCATCAACAAGAGGTGAATCATAATTCGCAGAGCACTTCTTTCACCGAACTCCTCACTGCTGCTGCTGCTGCTGGTGCCGCCGCTAGTGACAATGGTAACAGCACCACATCTGCTCAACAAAACCCTTCTCTATCTAACTTCATCCTCAAGCCACGACAGATGCCTTCGACCCCGATGGATTACTTTGGCGCAGGACTTTTTGGGCCTGCTTCGTCCAGAACCCACCACTCTGGGTTTTCCGGCCAAACCCACTTTGGGAACCCTCAGCAGCACTCGATGACGGTGCAATCGCCTTTCAGTGTCACGGGCGATCATCAACCGGAGCTGCCGCATTTTTCTTTCTTGCCCGATCATCTATTCCCTGTCGCCACTGCGGCTGGGAATGATTATAATCTTAATTTCACAATCTCTTCCGGTCTTGCTGGTTTCAATAGGGGGACCCTTCAGTCCAATTCACCATCTCCGTTGCCTCACCTTCAGAGGTTTTCATCTCCTGTAGACGGATCAAACGTGCCATTCTTCATCGGGACTGCAACTTCAGCAGCTGCACCCGTAGAGAATCATCAATTCCCAGCTGGGTTTGATGGCCGCCTGCAACTCTACTATGGCGACGGCTGCAGGCAATCAGACCTGAAGGGGAAAGAGAAGAACTGATGTTCTGGAAGAGCAGATAGTACTCGGTCCGTCCTCTTCGTTGCAGGTAAGAATCTAATTAATCTGTTCGCTTTTTTTCGTATTTTTCTCCCTTGACCGATGGTAATATCTGCTTTCAGTTTAGCCAAATAAATGAAAGCTATATCTGTGTTCTCTATCTCGGTGCCTGTTTCCTTTCTCGTCTCTTTATTCACATGAATGTTTTGTTGGGTAGTTTTTTGGCTTTACGTGTTTCTGCTACATGGTCCTTTTATTTTTTGAGATCATCAAAACCTGGTAATTAGTCATAATTGTTTATTGAAGGCAATCTGTTGGATTATCATGTCTGATTCCTGCCTTGGTTGTTGTGAAGGTCGGGATTGGTTGTCTGTCTGTCTGTCTGTTCTTTGCATGATGTTATCCTATCGTTTTTGTGTTGTATGGCAAGTCCAGGTGTCGAGCAATTTGATGAGATCAACACCTTTGCCTGTCTGTGGTTATAATTTTTGGATCCGGTCCCATTTGCTTGTCTAGAAACCAAAACCCGTTGCCTTACAACTATGCCACCAGGTGTACTGTTCATTGTCGAGCTGGGGCAACATTTCCTTCTGATTAATGAGTTATTTATTATTAATTAATTCGCTTGACTTTAAGTATATTTAGGCTCAGAGATTTGTATTTTCTTCTCAGGGTAAATTCTTCTTGTAGACATCCTTATATTACGAATCTGGAGCTTATAGTTATACGGAAAACCCAGTAATTGACAAATGTAACGAAATTTAATATAAACTTAGGAGAAAAATGGGTGTGCATGGTGGATCTTCTGTCGTTCTCATTAGTGTCAACTAGATGGATAAATTAATCTTTGCATTTAACGTAACACATAAACCATATGTATTCTAAGACCATATTGTTTCTTATCCCGCAGACTTGCAAAAACTTAATAACTTGAACTAAAAGACAAAGCAATAGATTATTCAGTTCAGCCACTTCAGCTGTTATAAAATAGCTCCAAGTCTAATGATAACTACTGTTAATAATATTGTTACCTTAAAAAGTTGCCACTGTTTTAATGATATGATCACGTCACCATGATAGGTGGCATTGGTTCAAAATCGTCCATGCTTTGTTGATTTTAGCATCTTTAGATGCTGAAGTATTTATCCATGTGCTGGCAAGACTAAAATATTTGGCTTTGATTTTCTAGGTCAGGTTGATGATCATTCATTCCTAAAAGGAGATATCATTATCATAACTTGTCTTTTTAGTTTTATTTTTAGGACAAGTAATTCATATGATAACGACCACCCAGAACCTCACATCATCATGGACCCTCTTTATGGACGTTTGGGTTTTTCTTGGCCATTTGAGCCATTTGACAGGCTATTTTGCTTTTCGATCATATCCATTATGGTTTGATTCTTTATTTCTGTTCCCCCTTTCAGAGGTGCATATCTTATTCAAGTATCATTCAATAATGATATGACAATACTGTCATTGGAGTATTTATATCAGTCACTATAAAGACAGGAACAATACCGAATATTTGGAGCTTAATTTTGCATGTAATGCCAATTAAAGTGCGATGCTGTAAATGGTGAATTAGTTTACATCTAATTGGTTCCTTGTGGCGTATATTTGAAGGTAAAAAAAGAGACTGCTCAGATATGGAATGAACTGAAAATTAGTCTATGGACATTGGCAAAGTCCTTTCATCAACAGGACTTTGTTCAAAACTAGTGTATGAACATTTGTCTTAATGATCAGAAAAATTGAACAATTGTCTTGAAAAGTTATGACAATAGTAAGGAAACACCTAGTCTGGTTTGACCTATAAAGGTGATTGGATCATGGATCAATCAGAAGCATTTTTCTTTTGCCAAAAAAAAAAAAAATCAGAAGCATTTTATTTGCTTGGAGTCCTTTGCCTATAACCTAGAGCTTATTTTAAGTAGAGATTAGCTAGGATCCTAAACAAGCTGTGCTTACTGTTAGGCGGCTTTAGATTCTTACAATGTCATAGTGACCAAAGCCCTCTGGTTCTTCAGCCGCATTAATTTGGTTGATCTAGCGTTGTTTTATTGTATGAAGGAAACATCTTGAATTAAATGAGTGCCAGCCATCTTCAATTAAATGAAATTTTATGAAGGAAACATGGAGTTAAAGTAAGTTCTGATGATATGTTCCAAACACTTCAATTATTCTTTTAATGGTCCTAACTTGTCATGGTTTTGAAAGTCTAATGGCAAGTGCTTGGGCTGCAAATATTGCCATCTGAATGTAAACGTGTTTGTTTTATGCAGGACATTTAGAATCCGTTTTACTGCCTGATGAATTTAAGTACTGAGTCTCAAGTAGGACATAGAAATGTTAAAGGGAGTTGCAATCATTTGGATGTCTGTATATTGCCAACTAAGAGGAATCTGCTTACAGTACAGCAAGAAATAACTGGTGTTTTTTTTTATTGCAATCTAACTCCTAAGATTCTAGAGGATACTTCGGAATCCACATCAGCAACATTTCACTAGATTTACTTTGTTTTGTTTTACTTCTGTTATCTAAAGACTCTTAGTTGCCATATTCATGCTGATCAAAACTTTGGTATCTGTTTGTTCTTTTTTTCTTTTTTTGAACAGAAACAAATAAATAGAAACTTCATTGAATATAGAAAAGATATAAGAAGCAATCGCTAGTCTAAGAGCAGCTAGCAACTTCTGACAAACCAAGAATCAATTAGCATACAAGGTTGCCTATCCCCTTGGGCAGGAGCCGCAGGACCCTGAAATAATTCATCTCTATTCATCATCTTTTTTTTTTTTTTAATCAACTATTCATATATCTTCCCTATCCAAACAATCTTCTTAAGAATTTAATTGTCTTTCGAACCCACCTGAGCTTGGTGTTCAAGCTGTATGCCAAAGATCTAACCTCTTTAATGCTGTGAAGATCCACCCAAGAAGGGTTAGGAAACTCCTATTATCATTCATCTTGACATCATTTGGGAGTTCTTCAATTCTTATTTTTAATTCTAGGATAATGAATCTAGGAGTACAGCTCAGACTAGATAGGAATTCTATCACCAATTGTACCTGGGTAAACTATAGTAGGACCTCCTTTTTTTAGCCCCAAACTTTACCCCTCTGAAAACTCATAGATGTAGATTCCAGCTCATAACCTGTCCGGGAAGCTACAGAAGACTCAATTGGCTCGCAAACAAACGATGTGTAAACTAGTAGGACTTACCTTCTTGATTTCTAAAGGTCTGCTCTATTTTAGCATGACTTGGATTCCTCAAGTATGGCTATCAAAAGTGAGCAATATCTCATCTTGAGGGGTTAACAAAAGAGAGAGACAGCAGATTTTCTAGATGAAGAGGAGGCCGTTGCTTTCCAGCCCCTCCTGATGTCATTAATGCTGAGACACTAGAAGTCATCTAAGGTCCAAAGCCAATTTATGAGAGCTATATTGAACTTTCTTGCTTTTTATTTTTCCCATATCTCCTATAAAGTAGCCGCTCCTAAACATCTTGACATGATCTTCCCTTATCTTCCAAGGGCGAAGAAGAACGAAGATGTTTAAAAAGGAAGTCAATCTTAGTGGGGGATTCCACCTAACACCAGGATTCTATTACATGGTGAAGTTTCAATAGCATTCTTGTAAAGGATAATTCTGTGGAGGAAAAGAACAGTTTGGCCTCGTTCAGAAAACCTGAAAAGTCTTAAGTTTGAGATGAATCATCTCCCAACAGAAAGCCGTTATTAACCGGGCTTCTTGTTAGAGAATAGAAACCTATTCAGGGTCCTCACCTGACAGCTTAAACTTTTAGGTTGAATAGTTGCTTGGGATGGCATCAGAGCCTGTTTGGCCAAGTAATCTGGTATTCAATCCTTGCGGCCCTGTTATATTTAATTAAATTTTAGCACAAGGTATGGGTGGGCCTAACAGCTTAAGCTTTTGTGTTGGACGGTTCCTTGAGACTTCTTTGCCTAAGTTTGGGAGTGCTTATTTGAAAAATAAGTGCTTATTCTAATAAGTGTTCATGAGATTTTGGTGAACAAGCACTTACTTCAAATAGGGGTAGTATAGTTATTTTCAAAATGATGTGAGGGCCAAGACAGGATAGAAAGGGAATAACTGCTTATTGAATAAGCACTTAAAAATAAGCCTGAATTTTGGGCTTCTCAATAAGCACATACTTCGGGCTTATTTCCCAGCATAACTCCTTATTGATGTGGTCCGGCCCAAAATAAATGCTTATTCAAATAAGCACTTATTTTTAAGCACTCCCAAACTTGGCCCTAGTTTATGCAAGTAATTTTATGATTGCAAAAAATTATCAAGGAAACTGATCAAATATATATATATCAAGGAAATGGAGTATGAGAGTAAAAGAGATACCCAAAAGAACACCTTATTTCTTTTTGGTAATCAAAAGACACCTTATTATATGTTTAAAAACAAGAGGGAAGATAGTAAAGCAAGAGATGAGCTAGGTATAGTGGAAGTGTGGAACCCCAATACAACTCTTCCATCCAATTGTATCAAGAGTCTACCCACCCCATATAATAGGAGGATGCAAAGGTGTTGATGAATGTAGCTCTTTGGCTTCAATAGCAGTTTTTTATGCCTAAAATCATACATTTCTACAGATTTTTTTGGACATAGGAGAGTGGGCTTGGTCCAATGTGATTTCTAGTTAAAAACATACAAATATCAAGTTTTTTATAGTTTCCTGTAAGGGTTCTGAGGGCTTGGGGTTGATATTATGAAGTACTATCGATCTCCTTTACATAGTTAAAGAGGACCGATGCTCTTATACAAATTTTTCAACCAAACAGTGCCTAATAGTTTGTCATGATCTATTCTTTGCTTTTTCTTGCGTATATAAGAGACTTGATATTATGAAGTATTACTGATCTCCTTTACATTGTTAAAGAGGACCCGTGCTCTTATACAAAATTTTCAACCAAACAGTGCCTAATAGTTTGTCATGATCTATTCTTTGCGTTTTCTTGCATATATAAGAGACTTGATATTATGAAGTATTACTGATCTCCTTTACATAGTTAAAGAGGACCGATGCTCTTATACAAAATTTTCAACCAAACAGTGCCTAATACTTTGTCATGATCTATTCTTTGTTTTTTCTTGCATATATAAGAGACCCTCCGTATGCTTTAATTGTTTTATAGGTTGTATAAAATACCTGGAACCATTGCATTGAAAAACATTGACGGGGAGAGACAATTCTATTTGTCTCTCAATGTCTGTATATACTGTACCTCTTGTATCTATCATTTAAATCTTTAATATAAATCCTGTTGTTATTGATAAAAAAATTGCATCTTTTCCTTCTATATCATAAGTCGGAGTTCGGATATCCTACACTGTTTTTCCTGTGTTTCCATTTAGTCTGTGACATGTAATGGAACACATGCCACGGACTGAATGGAAGTTCCGGAGATCTGAGGCTCTATAAGTTGTACAAACAAATGCAATTATGATGTGGATAATATGTAAAGCACGGTGGTGTAGGAGTACATATGGACTATGGTCACTACTATCTTATTTGTTTAGAATGATACATGCATGAATTAAACAAATGAAGGACCGAAAAAGTTCCAACCAGAATCATGTATTTTCATTTTGTTTCATTAGCATCTAGACACAGTCGTGTATTATGCATACGTTAAACTGGTCTTTGGGTATCAAACGTGTAAATTAGACTAACACAGAATGTGCTTCATTGGTATAAATGCCTTTTTTTTTCTCACGGACAAACGTGCATATACATTTTATGTACATGTAGGTAATTAGTGAGTGGTTCATAAAGGTCAGTGTTCAAGAATCTCGTTCCCGTTCACCCATCAAATCCCCGTCGGAGACAGGTGCAAGGCCTGTTTGGCGAATTCGAGGTCAGGATTATAGCCCAAAGGGCAGTTATAACTTTGGTAAGTCCGAAAGAATTCAATTGCTGTTTTCTCAAAATTCTCTCTAGATCTCATGGTTAAAATTATTTTCTTTTCTCAGACTTCATTTATGCAGTCTGCAAAAATCTGAATTTGTTTTCCCTTCTAGGAAGTCACCCGCTAAAGTAGGCACTTATCTAGTAAAAGCCTCTAATTTGCTTTCCAGTTTCGAATGCATAATTTCATATTTTATCAACTCAAACTAAGCCACTGATTTTGGCAAATACAATGACTCAGAGAGATCAGGGTTTTGACTTTCCAAAAAAAAAAAAAACCTTATAAAAGTCAAACTTAATGCCTTAATAGTTTTCTTAGCGAAGAAAGAAAGAAAAATCCTTGATGCCTTACTGTTACGTCTCATCATTAGCTGAGTCCTTGATGCCTTACTGTTACGTCAGACCATGTTAAATACATAAAGCCTTTGTTGTTTCTGTGTCCAGTTGAATGCTTGTATAACTTGTTGTTCTGTCACTAGCAAAGCTTTCTAAAGTCATCCACGTTATTGCTAAGTGTGATCCAGCTGAATGTATATGTGGGGAGTCTCCTTGTTTTTCTTTCTTGTGCAAATATCCTACAACTACAAGTTACAACTCCATATTATCTTCATATCTCCTCATGGTAACTAATTTCTGTAGTGGATTTGATTATTTGAAGCAATTACTGCAGGCAAGCGAAGAAGTGTGGCGGGCTTTTTTGGTGAATGCGAACCTTCCCTACCTACTCAGGCGAAAAGACAAATATTATCAGCAACTTTTTCTCCTCAAAATTATTAATATTTTTATTCACCCATTTTTAAATTCTAAGTCATTCAGCTTAGTTTCTCTGAATTCTGAATTATACATATATTTATATATATGTTCCATAACTTGAATTAATATGCGTTTTAAGCTGGGTGTTTTGGTGATATATGACGTTACTTAAAACATATCTCAGTTACCCAAATGATGAATTTCATTGAGTTCCTTTTCTTGATCTTTATTAATTAATTTCTTGTATCATTATTATCATCTCTTCGTTTATGCTTGGGAACAGATCTGTGCTAACCACCTGGCCTCTTCTTCTTTTTCTTCTTCAGTACTTCAAGATAGTACACTTTGATCAATCCACGGTGATATGTGAGTCATGCAAACCATCTAAATCTAGTAGCCATGGATTTGGGTCTGGGTGCTTTTTTGTCTTTACTCAAGAGTTTCTTTACTTCTTCATGCAACAGATCCACGTATGGTTTTATTTTATTTTAAGGGCACCACCGTATTCAAACACAGGTTTGATCAGTCCGTATGAACAGCATTGCCCATTTGTTTTTTTACTCTTTAGGCTGCTAACCTGCCAAACTTTTCCTGCTACAACAACGTTGCCCGGTCGGCACAGACAGGATGGGGGATGAAGACAGTAGTCGTGACGAGACGTCCTTTCTTCCATTCCATGCGATGCGCATAGCGCAAGCATTAATTATATACCAGCCAAAAGCTAGGTGGTTTTCGAATTTGCCACCACTTCACAACGTCAAAGCCCAAGGCTCAAAGCACGCGGCAGACGAACAAACACAAGACAAACCCCTGGGTGGGTTTACTACTTTACTAGCATTTTGCTAGTGCTAGGCATAACCGCCTAATATATACATAGCTTAGCTTTGCTTTCAGTTTCAGGCTCTCATGCATCATTGAAAAGGGCGCAGTTTTGGTCGTTTGTTTAGTGATGTCTGATGGGTACGTACGTCCCTCGGTTGATGTGTTTCTCGATCGGTTGGCTCCAAAAACCCAGAAGAAATTGTTGTCTCAACTTGTGACCCAACGAGTAACAGACACGTTTCACGTTTGGTTTCCATATGATATTATTGGCTCTTTGTGAAAGGTCCAATTGAAGACACGTGGTCTTTATCCTGCGACACAAACACAACCCTTTTTTCGGAAAATGTCTGAAAGCTGTTCTGTTCTTTCATGCAAACAATGTGGAAAAAAAAACGGTAGGCCCAACACTGGAGTGGTTCATCTTCACCCATACTTCCAAATGCTTTCGCATGAGGCCTAGAAAGCATTGGACCGTCAAATAGATCGCATTGCACTGATATTGTCACAGAAGAATTAAAGGGTGTTTAATTGGTTGCTAGAACCGGCCCAATTAAGGAGAATATCGAGGCCAAGTGATCCCATTAATTGGAGCTTTATATCAAGATATGTTCCTCAACAAGGTACGCTTAAGTTCTTGATATTCTAACTTGGTCCCAAGAGTACTGATCTCCAATGAGCCGTTTCTTGGTAAGTGGAAACCCAAGAAATTTAAGCTAAGGAACATTCAATGTCATCCCGCCCAATGGGGCAATTAATAGAGCAAGGTGTTCAGCCATGGAGTCTTTACAAGAGGGAGCGGATCTGTTTTGATTGCTATCCAGCTACCAATCAAATAAAGGGTTGTGATGTTAATTCCTGAGATCCGATAGTGTGTGGTGTGGAGTGGAGATGGAAATGGAATTACACTGTTGCAATGGATCAGAATGTCCGAGATGCATTTTGGCTTCTAGCTAGTCAATCAACTTACGGAAAGGATCCCAAAGTTTGATGGTGACTTGGCGCGTGGGTTTGGGTTTGATGGAAGGGTCTATCATCTATGTCCCATTGGGATGGTTGCTAGCAAGTGAAGATAACTTGGGTCACGCAAACCTAGAGTAGAGAATCAGCCTCCTTATCAGAATTCTGCGCATGAACGAGGAATCAGCCTTAATGGTTGAAAAAGAAAAGTTGAAGAATATGTAAGTCCTAGTCATTGGAATCTGGCCCGTGGACCTGCTCTCCTTTCACACCCTAATTAAAGTAAATGATCATATCGATGTAGTTATCCAACACTAAGAGAAGGTAGGTAGATAACTGTTTCCCAAACTCTTCCCCCTTAGCTTAATTAACACACATACAATACACACATACAAAAAAAAAAAAAAAAAAGGAAAAGAAAAGAAAAGAAAAGATCTCCCTTAACTGGTTAAGTTGGTTGTTCTTTCTTCTTATATATGTTGTATCTGTGGGGGTGTCTGAACTGAAGACACTATTTTCAAAATGTTATTTGCCCCAATTCGGCAATGTGAGTTTGAAAGATGTCTTCTTCAATGAGGAATAATAACCAGAAAAGTTGAAGTAGCTTCAAAAGTAATCGTCTAAGAAACAAAGACAATTTGGCTTGAAAGAGACAACATGAGAAAGATTTTGGAATGCAAAAAAGATCCTTGCTCATACCTATTTACGAACGCGAGAGTAGAGCCACTTTTGTGAAATCACTAATTGAACTGAAATTAAAAAAAAAAAAAAAAAGGATAAAGTGGACTGCAGTCCACCTCAGAAATCTGAAATTGTAACCCCCTCTTAATTTACTAGTAGCCCCCTCTAAATGGCATCCTGCCCGTAGATTTGATATCAATCCACGGTCAAGATTCAGTCCACCTCTAAAAATCTTAGCTCCATCCTAGGGGTGGGCTGAACGGTTAAAAACCCATAAAATTAATTATGGGAAAACCTATGCTGCAGGAAAGACATTGGAAGAGCTTTGACAAATCAAACCCCTCTGTGGATTTTGATAAATACCATCTGATTAGTTCTCACTTTTATATATGATTCTGGTTAATTGGCTATAAGTTTCAGAGTCGGACCCTTAAATTATGGTCATTGATGACCACCAACTGTTTCATACCTAAGGTTCAATTTGGAAAAAGTACAAATGTAAATATATATAATGAAAATACATACAAAATAATAGAAAATATATAAGAGTTTGCACTCCTTCCAAACTGACCTTAAATGATAAAAATTTGGGATCCATATTAGCTGCACTTGATGACTTTGTTGTATATGCCCCACAACCACAACCACTTAGGTTGTTTTTGGTACCATTTCCTTTTTTTTTTTTTCATGAAACGTTTGGATTGATCAATAGAAGTTGGTGTGAGAATTGTCACGCCACATAATCGGAAACGTTTTGAGTTGATCTTGGTGTTTTATCCCCCAATATATATATATTTTAGTGGAAGTGACTCCCGTATGTGACGTGATAATTCATATATATTTGTCACCAATTATTATTAATCAATCCCAAACGTTTCATGAAGGACAACAATGCTACTAAACACAACTTTATAAATCTCTCACCTCCTTTTCTTTTCTTTTATTTCTTCAATTTTTTTTTTGGAAAATTCTCAATCAGGATTGTAATTTGGGCTCAATGCCACGTTTGGTCCCCAAAATTTAAAACGCTACAATTCAGTATTTGAATTTTCAAAGTGTGCTAATTTAGTATTTATTGTTAATCAGCATATTAAGTCATATTTGAAAATACACAAATACCCTTTGGGTGTCATCTAATTTTCTTTATCAATCATCCAAACAGTGATAAAAAATAAACAGTCCCGAATCCTTACTTCTTCTATTCAAGAAAGTTGGGGTCACCAGAATGCCCATTGAGATGTGACCCCAACTTTCTTGAATAGAAGAGGCAAGGATTTGGGACTGTTCATTTTTTGTCAACATTTGGATGGTTCATAAAGATAATTAGATGACATTCAAAGGGCATTTATATCTTTTCAAATGCCACTTAACGACTTGTTAACGGTTGATTAACAACAGATACTGGATTAGCACATTTTGAAAATTCAGGTACTGAATTGTTGCATTTAAAGTTTAGGAATCAAAGTGACACTAGGCCCAAAGTACAGGGTACTAATCAGAATCCCCCCCCCCCCCCCCCCCCCGCCTTTCTTTTTGGAGATGACCTTAATCTCTCATTTTGTATGCATAACTGAGGTGGGGGGTTATAATTGGTTACAAAGCCCCTTACACAATCATCATATGCAGCTAATGGGACCGGGGATAACCCAATAATAATGTCCCACATCAGCCACCGACACAAAGTGAGAAATTGTTGTGGTTGTGGGGCATATACAATTGATGGCTGACGTGGCTGGTATTTTCGATTGAATGGCCCCTAATACATAACCAAATATGCATCCAATGCTTTTTATTTTTGCCTAATACTGGTAGGGACTTGTGCGGTGCACAGTAAAATTTGAAAGATTTAATAATTTTATTTTTCATTTAATGTTGATTTATAAAAAATAATTATTGTTAATTGAATATGAATAAATATTTTTTAATAAATTTAATTTTATTAATAATTTATAGTATTTTTAATAATTTTTGTTATTTTTATTATTTTTAAATGAAAAATTGATTAGTTTTAAAATAAATAAAAATAATTATAAAAACTAACATTTTTATTAACTCCACTAATAATTAACAATTATGTAAAAATGACAAAAGGGTGGGTTTAGGGCAGGGCACCTATCCCTTCCCCTGCCCCATTGTCAAGACACTACCACATTCTTGCCCCGTCCTAATGACACGCGAGTTTAGAGCAAGGTAACCACTTCTCAATGTCGGATGAGTTCAAGGGCAAGGCATCCCATTCCTCATCAAGGATGGAGAATCCTTGAATTTCCTTACCTCGTTCCCAGTATTGGGCAGGTTCAAATAGAGGTATAAATTGAGTCGTGCTAGGTCCGCACGATACAACTTGCATGTGGCCCGCACAAAGTGCGAGTCGTGCCATGCTGGCCCACGAGGCATCCTAGGCTGTGACTCCCTCCTCTAGGATAATTTGGGGGGTCAGTTCGGCACAACCCATAGCTCAAGCCCGCACGAGCCCGTGTCGTGCTGTGGGTCAAGCTGATCCATGGGCCAGACCATGCCGCACACCTAGCCAAGCTCAAGGCAAGGCACCCACTCTCCGTCCAAGGTTTTTAAAATTGGACCAGAAAAAAAACCGTTCTGGGGTCGAACGATATGTCTATCGAATGGATGACCCGCTCTGACAACTGCCAATGTTAGCGGTTCACTAACCAAATAAATGGTTTTTGGACAAAAAGTGGTTTTGAGGTGAAACGGTATCCGATTCCCAATTTTTTGGTCTAACCATCTGATTTGATCAAGTTTTGAAAATATTGTCCCCGTTAACCCAATATTCAATTTGAAGATAGAAATGATCAAAAGGATATATTGAGTATCAACACATGGTAAATTTCTAAAAGTACACTATTGTCTTTAATATTGAAAAATGTAATTTTATGAAAATTTATTGTACTTGTGTAATTTTGAAAATTTATTCAAATTTATTTAAATTTTTATTAAATAATTTATTTTCTTTTTAAATGGTTTACTTATAGAATTATACTAATTTATCTTATAACTTCTAATATAAACTAACCACTAATTTCCTTTTTCCAATATTATAATAATTTATCTTAATAATTTGTGTAATTATTTGTTCAAATTATAGTTTTCCATTTCCCATAGTCATTTATCTTTAATAATTTTCAATAATTTGCAATGGTTTCCCAAAATCTATCAAATGTCCTAAATTTTCTAAAATATTCTAATAATTTTCAATAATTAATTAATGCATTTTAAATGAACTTTCAAATACTTTATATCTTTTAATTTCAAAAATGTTATTTTACAAAAATGTAGTTTTATGAAACTTTTATTACATTTGTGTAACTATGAGGATTTATTGATTAATATTTTTTATTTGGTAGTTTACTAACAACGTTACACTAATTTATATTTTATTTTTCAATATAAATTAATTAATAATTTTATTTTATAACATTATAATATTTTTCTCCCCCATTTGTATT
Source organism: Nelumbo lutea (assembly GCF_056320005.1). Taxonomy (NCBI): domain Eukaryota; kingdom Viridiplantae; phylum Streptophyta; class Magnoliopsida; order Proteales; family Nelumbonaceae; genus Nelumbo; species Nelumbo lutea. The sequence continues at coordinate 83,829,143 of NC_142686.1, read as the reverse complement.
TGGTTATTAATTATAATAATAACAATAACTAAAATTTTATACTTTTTGATAATTGTTAAACATCATTCTCAATTTTATAGAAATTAGTTAAAGAGTTTTCAATTTCTATAAATGTTGTTAATGAATTAATTAATAACAATATTTATTAATTTTTGGTAATTTACTAACCGTATTTATTAACTTTTGGTAATAACACTATTTAAGACTCATTGAATATGGGTGGGATTAAATATTAACCATATTTAACTAATTATTAATTAATAAGAATATTTTAAATGAGGGAAAGTGGATATAGATTTGGAGGATGCATTTTAGTAATTCGTTAGGGAGTGGGGCAACATGATACTTTCCTATTGGTTTAAATGAGATACCTTAGGAGAGAGATTATATGAATATTTTTAGATAGTTGGGTGACATGGCTTAATGGGAGTGGTAGAAAGGGGAGAGGAGAGAAAGTCAAAGAGAATGCAAGGTGGAGATAATGGAGCAAGGAGAGGCATGGTGATGGGGACCCATGCTTTTTTAAGTAGAAGTTAAACAATAGAAATACATAAGAGTATATAATTGTTTTATATTTGAACTTTTTAATAAACAATCTGATCAACCAACCCGAGTTGGTCGGTGAGTCTATACTCATCACGATTATGTGATGACTTTAAACTCATCACAAGTCCGCACGGGTCTGGAGCTCATCGCAGTTTTGCAATGGATTTAAACTCATTGCAAATCCGTATGAGTCCAAAGTTAATCACAACCTGTTTCAGCCATGAGTTTATCACAGATATGTGATGAGTTATGAACTCATTGCAGATGTGCGATGAGTTATGGACTCATTATAGGCATTCGCATAGTATTAGTTTGACACCTCCTATGTTCTAATGGTCTAAATGACCACCATTTACCTACAATTGCACTATAATTTTTAAAATTAAATAAAATTTTTAAGTTTATATCTTTTGTACCAATTGACCCTCTGTGAAAACTGACCCAAATCGATACAACTTGAGTGGGTCGGTTTTCACAAAAGGTCAGTTTGCTTAAGCTGACCAACTCCGTAACCTGACCAAGTCAATTTGGTTGACCAAATAGCCTACGACATGTCCGAACCAACTTATGAACACTCATAATTTTAGCTAAATTAATAGTCATATCTCCAATAAATAACAATAGTTTAATCTCCAATAATTATTAAAAATTTATAGTGAAAACACACAATTATTGAAAATACATTGATAATGAAAAAAATACAATAATTACAAAAATAAAATAAGTACAAAAAATACATTAACTTAGTCAATAAATACTATAATCTCAAATAATAGTTTAATCTCTAATAAATATTAATTAATCAATAAGCTATAACAAAAATACAATAAATGCAATAAGTACAATAAATTAAATTTAAAAAATTTCAATATTAGTAGTTTAATCTCCAATAATTATTGAAAGTTTTCTATTAAATCAAAACAAAATAAATTTATACATAATCATTGAAAATACATATATCACAAAAAACAATAAATAATTACTGAAATACAATAAATATTAATTTTGTATTATAATTATATAATAAATATAGATTAAGAGTTAAAATTATTATTAATAAATATTAATGTTTTTGAAAGTTATTTTCTCAAATTATTACTTGATATAAGTGAAATTAGTTATTTACAATATTAAGGAAAAATATTAAATTATTATTAATTTGAATATTATGTTATTATTATTTTTCTACTTTTCAAAATGTTTTTAAATTTATTACATAATTTCTTTATTTTAACTATTTAAAATCTAGTTATGTTAAATATTTTGTTATTTAAAATATTTAGTTATTTAAATACTTAAATAATATGTAAAATATTTAAATTTTAAAATATTAATTAATTATTAAATTTAATTATCCATAAAATCATAATTTATACTATTATTACATAGTTTCATATTAATTTTGTAAAATATTAAATTATTATTAATTTAAATATTATGATATAATTATTTTTCTACTTTGAAGAAATTTTTTAAATTTATTACATAATTCTGTTATTTTAACTATTTAAAATCTAGTTATGATAAATATTTAAATAATATAAAAAATATTTAAAATTGTTAGTACATAATCTTGTGACATATTTTGTAAAAATATAAAATTATTTTTTGTGTTTTCAATAAATATTTTAAAGTTATTATATAATTTTGTTAGAATATTTCCAAACTTTCTTTCGATAGATATAGATAAAAAGTGGGGAGAGGATAAATAGGAATTAAAGATAATTTAGGAGAGAAACTCTCTACTAAAGTAGAGATAATTTTGGAGATAAATAGGAATTAAAGATAATTTTGGAGAAAGTAGGAGAGGTAGTTTAGGAGAAATTTTATGAGAAGATATTATTCAAGTTGTGGGAAAATGCATCTCATTAGTTGTTTAATCTAATCAAGATAAGTAATAATTACTGTTTTATACTTTTAGAACAAAAGAAAATAAGAAAAATACAAAAAAATGGAAAAAATAGATAAATAACTTCTCTCAAAGGAGAGCTGTGCTGACATGGCAGGACCAGTTTTAATATATATATATTTATATATATGTATGCATGTAGTTATACGATAAAGGATTCAATCTCTCCATTACTAAGAAGAATAAGGATTAGCTGAATGCAATATCTGTTCTGCGGGCTGTGAAGCCAATATTAATGTTATCTCCACCGATAATAAAATACACGAAACTGACAATCATCTAATTTTTCACTGTGGGCCCAATGTATTTTATCATTGGCATGAGCCATGGTCCATTACCATTGTTTCCAAAGCCTGCGAATTCTACCAAGAGAAGTAGGCAGGTTGCTATAAATGAACTCTAATTAAGTAATGAAAAAAATGAAACTTGTAATGTTTTCATGTGGGACTAGAGAAAATAAAAAAAGGAGAAATTAATATAAGGTTTAATCAGGATATTGAAATTTCGGAAAAGCTATTTCTCATGATAAAATAAAAAAAAATAAAAATTAAACTCTGATTATATAATTAACCAATTAATTAAAATCTACACCTTTTGCCCCAAGGTTCAAACTAAGAGTCTCACGTACGCCTCAACTGGTGGTATCATGAAAACAAAGTAACAGTATCAGATTAGAAATTTTAAGAGTTAAATAATAATTAACAAGTTAGATTTAATAAATGGAAAAATGGATAAAGGTTCCTAGGGTTATTTTGAGTTTATTTGCAACTCACATTGCAAATACAATTGTAAAATTATAGAGACTAGACTTTACGGTTTTCAGGCAACCCTCTTCCCTTCCTCTTGTGCTTATGCTTTTTAAGGTGTTTTGCTTCAATTTTTATAAGACTTTTTGAAACATGCATTAACATTTTTTATAGGTACTAGCATGCTTTAGAATGGTCGATTTCTATTTTTTTGAAGCAAATATTAGATTTTTTTGGGGAATGAACTTAGATCTTGAGATAAGTGTAGATACTCCATTTTTGCGCCCTTAGTTTTGTTGCAATACTTTAAACTTCAAGCATGCTTCAGTTAATCTCTCAGTTGATCCAAGAGTATTTTTGGAATTTCACTAAAATTTAAACTCTAAAATCCAATACATTAGCTACATAGAGCCCCAAAATCCAAATTTAACAACACCAAAATCACCAAAATCCAACACTGTTTACCCCATCATCTTAAAACCTAGAGTTAGAATTGATTCTGATCGTCTGATCGGGGTCATTTTGATCATAAACCTCATCTCATGTCAAATAAGAAATCCAAGACCATAGGTACGTAGAGCCAAAAAATACAAATATGATGACACTAAGATCACTGAAATCCGATACCATTTACCCCTTCATCTTAAAACCCAAAACCAGAACCGGTTATGACCGTCTGATTAGGGTTATTTTGATCCTAAACCACATAACACGTCAAATCAGAAATCCAAAACTATATGTACATAAATCTCAAAAATCCAAATCTGACAACACCAAGATCACCCAAATTCTACACCATTTACCTTTTCATCTTAAGACTTGAAGCCAAAATTGATTCTGATCATCTAATTAGGGTCATTTTGATCCTAAACCTCATATCATATCAAATAAAAAATCTGAGACCATAGGCATGTAGAGACCAAAAATCCAAATCTGACGACACCAAGATCATTCAAATCCGACACCGTTTATCCCATCATCTTGAAACCCAAAGCCAAAACCGATTCCAATCATCCGATCGGAACCATTTTGATCATTAACCTCATCTCATGTCAAATCATGAACCTCTAATCAATAAGCCAATTACATAAAATTAGAATGTTAAATTTTGGTAAATTAGTGAAGTTTTCCACTTATTATCTTGGTTGATTGAAATGATCTCTCTCAAAGTTGTCTTAACACCCTTTCTCTCAATCAATCTCCCTTCAAAAAACCCTTTAAACCTCAACCATTGATCTTTTTAGTCTCATTATCTCAACCCTCTATTACCTTCTAGCTTAGGGAGAAAACTTTACCCCATTAGCCTAGAGAATACCCCCCCCTTTATGCCCCAAGAAGCTCCAAGTTTCCCTAGCCTACATCCAAACTCATGAGAAATCCTCCATCAAGTCCAAAGAACTCCCCTAGGTCAAGTCTACATTGAAGAAGAAAGCTTTGAAGCACTCTTGAAGCCATAAATGATGCAACAAAAATTCATAATCACCTAGCAGTGTTTTCTCCAATCTTGGGCCACATAACCACTATCATTTGTTTCCCTAAATCCCTAGAAATTCATCTTGAGATGGCAGATGCTGAGGGAATCGATGATAAGTGCTTTGATAGAAATTGAAGTCTAAGTAAACACTACAAGAAATATGACCTTTAGCTATGGACAAAACCGTGGCTAAAGGTTAAAAAAACTATAGCTATAGACATATAGCTACAAACAGAAAACCGTAGCCTATGTTCGCATGGCTATATAGCCTATGACTATGGTTCAAATAATCTGTGGCTATAACCTATCTATTCTACAATAGTTGTCAGTAGCTAAAAGATAGATGCACCATCATATTAGCCTTTAACCACGGGCTGAACCATAGTTAAAAGATACATATAGCTACAGTTTTTGAGTTGTTCATAGCTATAAACCCAAATCTATAACCACAGATTTTCATCTAACCGTAGCTAAGTACCATTTATATCCACAATTTGTTACATAACGGTAGTTGGTTGTGCTAACATATAACCACAGTTTTCTTTAAAACCGAAGCTAAACACTACAACGTATAGCTATGGGTTTTTGATAAACCGTGGCTAAAAGATGTAATCTATAGCCATGATTTTTGAAAAATCCGTAGATAAATGTTTCAATCCATAGCCACGGTTTCTTGCAAAACCATACCTAATTGTTTCAATCTATAACCATGGTTTCTGATGAAGGATGATTTGGCCTGACCTCATAGTTATGCGATACGTGGCAAAAGCAACAGCTCGGCACAAAAGCAAGCCTAAGGCGTTTTTCACCAAGAGAAACCAGCGGACCGAGCTCCCTACTAGGGGCCCGAACTCACCCTTGGCCCCAAACCGGAAACAAATCCATTGCCCTGCCTTGCAAGAGTTCGGGACATACCTCGCCGAACTGACCTACCTGGTAACAGCTCGGGATACACCTCGCCGAACTGACCTGCCCTATACATACCTCCGAACTCAAGACTTCGCCTTGCTCACCACTCCACACCTTCAGGGCACCAAAACCAAACAAACCGTACTATGTCTGACACTGAGGAAGTCCGTTCCCAAGGGCGCCGCACTTGACAGGCTTGGGATCTGACGCTTGACGGCCGCACTCTAAACGGCCACCTGCCACCGCTACCTGACACCGCCATCTCCAGTTAGAGAGACAGTTAGGCAGTGATGGTTCTGTCCCAACAGAAAGGACGATGACCGAATTGACAGACGTAAGTGTAATCATACCCGACCTGACAAGGGCCTCGGAGCGAGTGCGCGAAGTGATTATAAGAGCCCTTTGCCCCCAGCGAACAAGGTATGTGAACTTTGCACCATCTGATCTACACTTTGCCTTGGAGAGATTACTGACTTGAGCTTCGGAGTTATCACACCGGGTTCCCTGCGGAGTTCTCTCATTTTTCCCGTTTCAGGCTCCCCAACGCTCCAGCTCAGAGGCGAGTTCGTTGACAGCTAAGACCGACCGGATTGCGCTCCATCAATTGGCGCCGTTTGTGGGAAAGCTTCTAAAAGGCTCCCTCTAAATCTCTTCTACCTACCCTTCTTTCAAAAACTCCAACACCCACTCCAACACTGAAATGGCCTCCTCCAGCAGTGCCGGACGTGGAACCGAAACAGCCACTACCGGAGAGCAACTTCATGCTCCAGTGGTGTGCATTGGGCAGTTCACCATCCCCCTTTCAGTGGATGGGATCCCAAGATTGAATGTGCCACACGCGGTGGCACCTCTCCCACTCCCCATCAAAACGAACTTCGCAGAACCAACTGCTGTCCCACTGGCAGCCCGTCAACACCAGATAGATGATCTGATGCAATGCATGCGGGCAATGCAGGTCCAAATGCAGCAATTCCAGCAGCACCAACTCCAACAACACCAGGTGTTGCACCACCTCTCCCAACACCATTATCAACAACAATTCCCTCAGCTACCCTTGAACCAGCCGCTACCCCCCCCCCCCCCGACACCCTGTTTCAAAGCCGGTCAAGGCCTCCCCCCAAGGTGGATGACCTCACCAAGGAGAGGCTTCCCAATCGCAGAACCCCCCTAACAGTCAGGCCTCTTCCCCGGGCCGAAAGCCAAGAAAGATCACACCAAACTCGTAGCCTGCGGGTGGGTCAAGAACCTCGCCAACAAAGTCACCTCGGTGCTCCAAGCCCGAGTTCCCACTCACAGAGAACTGCTTCAGCGCCTTAGCAGCAGGCCAGCAATCCGGGCCCATCGAGCTCGGCAACACAGAGGCAAGTAGCGCTAGCACCAGGCCCAATCAAAGAAGGCGCCGGCGAAGTCGCCGAATTGCTACCTGCGTGCTACCCGAGCTCAGAGACAAGGAAGAAACGAGCTCGGGCGAGGTAAAAACCGCCCCCATTCTCTCAGTTCCTTCCCCCCTTTCAGCAGAACTTTTGGCAGTCCCCTTGCCTAGAGATTTCAAACTCCCTCTTCTGAACAAGTATGATGGGTCCTTTGACCCCAACGACCACGTAGACGCGTTTCAGCCGCAAATGCACCTCGCTAGGGCAAGCGAGTCGTGCATGTGCATGGCCTTCACCACCACCTTCAGAGGGGTGGTCTGCACCTAGTACTGGAACCTAGCTTTCGGGTCAATAAAAAGCTGGCCCTAGTTCGTGAAGATCTTCACTGTGCACTTTGTTACCAGCAAAAGGTGTTTGAAAACCGAGGAAAGTATCTTCGGGGTGATCCAAAGAGAGGGAGAACCCATCTAGAGCTACATCAAACGGTTCAATGAAGCATGTTTGCAGATCCCTCGGTTAGACCCCGCGATACAGCTCGCCGCGGCCAAAAGAGGAGTGACTCATAAAGAGTTCAAATGGCACATGGTAGCCAGCCAGCCAGCCAGCAACCATTGCCGATTTCCTCAAGCTCGCAGACAAGTTTATGAGAACAGAAGAAGAGATCAACTAGAGAAACGAATGCGGGGTTGAAAAAAGAAAAAGAGAAGGCGAACCCTCCAACCCCGGCAACAGAAGAGGCCACAACCGAGAGGCGAAGCCAAGCCAGCCGCCCCGAGCTCCCTTAGCAGTTCAGACGGACTACACGCCATTGAACACAAGGCGGACCGAGATCCTGATGACGATTAAGGACGCCCCTTACGTAAAGTGGCCACCTCGCCTGAAGAGCAACCCCAACGAGAGGAACAAAAATTTATATTGTAGTTTTCATAAAGATCACAGTCATAGCACCGAGCAATGTAATAATCTCCGCGACGAGATAGAATGACTCATCCGTCGCGGGTACTTAAGAAATTTTGAACATTATGACAATAGTAATAAAGCAGGTCGGCAAGGGGAACACGGGAAGGATGTCCCCGAGCCGAGCAACAGACCGGCCAAAACCTTGCAGCGACCTCCCCCAGAAGAAAGTCCAATCCGGGGAACCATCCACGTGATAGTGGGTGGTTCGGTGGTGGCAGGATGCACTTCGGCGGCAACAAGGACGTCAGCTCGCGAAGCAGCCCGAGAGGAGCAGAACCCTCCCAAGAGGCCGAAGAAGGAAGAACCAATCATTTTTACAGAAGACGACGCGCGAGGTATTCATTACCCCCATGACAACGCGCTCGTCATAAAGCTAAGGATCAGCGACTTCGAAGTCTGGCGCGTACTGGTAGACTCAGGCAATTTGGCAGACATACTATTCAAATCGGCGTTCGACCAGTTGCAGTTGCAGAAAAGCAATTTGAAACCCGCTCACACTCCTCTGGTAGGCTTCAGCGGAGAGGAAGTCAGGCCCTTGGGAAAAATAACAGTACCTGTGGAAGTCGGCACATGGCCGTGCGCGGTAAGACTCAACCACGATTTCCTGGTGGTCGCGACCCCCTCCCCATACAACGCCATAATAGGGCGACCAATTACGCATATTCTGCGTGTAGTGGTCTTCACCTATTATCTGGCAATGAAGTTCCCCACGGACTTCGGTGTGGGGGTAGCGCGGAGCACCAACTTGAGTCCCGCAAGTGCTATGTTGCCGCCCTGAAGGGAAAAACAAAGGCAGCCAACGATCTCGAACTAGAGCGACCTGCGGAGCAGAGCGAGGAACGAGCTTCGCCCACTGAGGAAACAGTCGCTGTCCCGGCCTCGACAACAGATTCGACGCGAACACTACAGATCGCTGCCTCCGTCAACGAACCTTTGCGAACTGAATTGGTGAGTTTCTTACTCCAAAATTTAGACATTTTTGCATGGTCCGTGGCAGATATGCCCGGTATTGACCCCGACCTTATAACTCACAAGCTTAACACTGACCCTATAGTCAGACCTATTAGACAAAAGAAACGCAACTTAGCCCTGGAGCATTGAAGGGCAGTCGACGAAGAAGTCGAAAAGCTCCTCACAGCGGACTTCATAAGGGAAGTTCATTACCCAAGATGGTAGCCAACCCAGTGCTGGTGAAAAAAGCCAACGGCAAGTGGCGCATGTGCATCGACTACACCAACCTGAACCGAGCTTGCCCAAAAGACTGCTTCCCCCTACCTCGAATTGATCACCTGGTGGATGCGACCTCGGGACACGAGCTGCTAAGCTTCCTGGACGCCTACTCAGGCTACAACCAGATTAAGATGGACAAGTCTGACCAAGAAAAAAACAGCTTCATTATCGAGTTCGGCCTGTACTGTTACAAGGTCATGCCCTTCGGGCTAAAGAATACTAGTGCGACTTTTCAAAGACTTGTAAATAAACTTTTTTGACCTTTAATTGGCATGAAAATCGAATGTTATGTAGACGACATGGTCGTCAAAACACAGTTTTTGCGAGAATTAATAAAAGACTTGGATTCTGTCTTACAAATTCTGCGTCAGTATAACATGAGACTAAACCTAAACAAGTGTGTCTTCGGTGTCACCTCGGGTAAGTTCCTAGGGTACATTATCAACCAGCGCAGCATTGAGGCCAACCCGGACAAAATAAAGGCCACCCTTGATATGAGACCACCTTAGAAAGTAAAAGAAGTTCAAAGGCTAAATGGCCGCATAGCCGCTTTGAGCCGCTTCATGTCCAAGTCGGCAGACCGCTGCCTGCCTTTCTTCAAGGCAATCAAAGGCAAAGGGTTCGAATGGACCTAAGATTGCCAGCTCGCGTTCGACGAGCTAAAGACTTACCTCGCCACCATACCAACCTTAGCTAAACCCGAGGAAGGCGAGGTCTTAGAACTGTACCTCTCGGCGAGCGACGAAGTGGTCAGTTCAGTATTAGTAAAACAAGTAGATCGGGTCCAGCGGCTCGTCTATTAGGTTAGCAAAATTCTGCAGGGAGCAGAAACGAGGTACCCGGAGATAGAAAAAATTGCCTTCGCACTAGTGATATCAGCTCGGAAACTCCACCCATACTTCCAAGCTCACACCGTTGTTGTCTTAACCAGCAAACCCCTAAGACAAGTTTTGCTGAAGCCCGAGGTCTCCGGTAGGCTGACGAAATGGGCCATCGAACTCAGCAAGTACAATCTCCAGTACAAACCCCGGACCGCAATTAAGGCCCAAGTTTTGGTAGATTTTATCGCCGAGTGCACTTTCAGCCACGAAGCCCTACAGGTCGAGCCCGAGGTCCCCAGTTCGGGCGAACCCAGAGCTCCCGAGCCAATAAGGTCTGAACCCCGTGAAGTAGCAGCCAGTGTGGCATCTCTCCTGGTCAGGCGAAACGCGAACTGGGATGAGGAGCCCTGGATCCTTCACGTGGATGGTTCCTCGAACCAGCAAGGCAATAGGGCTAGAATAGTCTTATGCGGCCCGGGCGGCACAAAATTAGAATACGCACTACGCTTTGAGTTTGCGGCATCCAACAATGAGGCAGAGTACGAAGCACTGATAGCCGGGCTGAACCTAGCGCGAAAGGTAAAGGCAAAGCACTTGGTCATCTGCAGCGATTCCCTACTCGTGGTTGACCAAGTTACGGGCGAGTATGAAGCACGCGAGCTCTCCATGATCGCATATTTGGCGAAAGTAAAAGAGGCCATGCTCAACTTCTAGTCACACTTCATCAGGCAAATCCCGAGGTCAGAGAACACTGAGGCCAACGCTCTGTCCCGGTTAGCCAGCACAAGTCACAACAACATGAGAACTGTGTACATAGAGGATTTACCTCGGCCTAGTATTCTCGAGGGGGTAGAGGAGGTCGCTCCCGTCATCGAAGCAAAGCCGAGCTGGATCGACCCACTCGTGAGCTTCTTGATAGACGGAACCCTCCCTGCAGAACGCAATGCGGCCAAGAGGGTGCAGCGCCAGGCAACCAAATACATCATAATAGACGAACGGTTATACCGACGGTCCTACACGCTCCCCTACTTGCGTTGCCTGCGACCTGCCGAAGCCGAGTTCGTACTCTGCGACACTCACAAAGGCCTATGCGGCGGACACTTGGGGGGCAGAGCACTCACCCAAAAAGCACTTCGACAAGGATACTACTGGCCAACGATGAAGGCAGAAGCTGTCGATCTCGTCAGAAAATGCGATAAGTGTCAGAAACACGCCAATATCCACCATCAGCCTGCTTCCGACCTCAAATACCTCACCAGCCCGTGGCCCTTTGCACAATGGGGCATCGACCTCCTGGGACCATTCCCACCAGCAACAGGCAGAAGAAAATTCTTAGTTGTTGCAGTAGATTACTTCATGAAGTGGATAGAAGCTGAACCTCTAGCAACTATTACGGCCTGAAACATACAAAACTTCTTTTGGAAGAACATAATATGTTGTTTCGGGTTACATCGGATACTAATTTCCGACAACGGCAAGCAGTTCAAGGATATCAAGTTCCAAGAGTGGTGCTAGAACATGGGGATTCGGCAAAACTTCACATCAGTTGCGCACCAGCAGGCAAATGGTCAGACGGAAGTAATGAACAGAGCCATCCTGCACGGACTGAAAGCGCGTATGGATCGTGATAAGGGACTGTGGGCCGAAGAGCTACCAAGTGTCTTGTGGGCTCATTGAACTACAGAAAAAACCGCCACGGGAGAAACCCTCTTCAACCTCACCTACAGCACTGAAGCAGTTATTCCGACGAAAATCGAAGTACCAACATTGCGACTAGAAACATACGGCGATCGGACAAATGAAGATGAGTTACGTACCAACCTTGACCTACTGGACGAGGTAAGGGACCTCGCACACATCCGAACAGTGGCCTACCAGCAGCAGGTAGCTCGCTACTACAATGCTAGAGTAAAGCGACGAAGCTTCTGAGTTGGCGACCTGGTCCTTCGTAAGATTATGGTGCCCGAACCCGGCGTGAGAAAACTTGGACCAAACTGGGAAGGGCCCTATAAAGTAAAGAGAGCGCTCGGGGGGGCATACGAGCTCGAAACCTTGGAAGGCAAACTAGTACCTCGAGCGTGGAACATCGTGAACTTAAGGCGACACTACCTATAAACCGCCAAGCGAAGTGGACGAAATCGCTATAAGGTCCTATGGGCCACGATGTGGAGCCAAGAGGAACCTCGGCGTAAGCAAGCAAAGAAAAGTCGGGCATATTATCAGCTCGACAAAAAAAAAAAAATTGTTCGCTGCAAAAGCCTTCACGACAAAACAGGTTGCGGAAGTACAATAACCCAGACAAGTGGCATATTATCAGTCCGACAAAGAATCAGTTCGGGAAAAAGGAACATGGGCAAAAAGATTTATCTATTCCGTTGCAAGAAACAGTACATTGGCCATCAGAAGGCACTTCAAAAAAAAAATCTTTACATGCTCGGAGCTACTTCTTCGCCATCAGAAGGCACTTCAACAACACTCGAAGGCCCTACCTCTCCTTCAGAGTCCGGCTCACCATCGGTAGCATTGGCCATCTCTTGAGTTATACGCGAAGTGGATATGGCACTAACATCGAGGTCGGGGTACGTGTTCTGGATTATCCACCGGCTTAGCTTGAACCCCCTTCTATAAGAATCCACCATCAGATCGTCAAAACGCGGAGAGGCAATGTAGTCTTCAACGACCTTTTTCTTGACATCTTCAATGCCTTGGGAAAAAATCTGCGTTTTCTCCCTGATGTCCTTCTAAAGATATTCGACTTGATGCTGCAAATCCAACTTCAAGTCCGCCATGTGCTTGACAACGACCCCCATGGCCTCAGCATCACGCTGAAACCTCGCCTGCCTGGCCATTGCGACGCGAGTAGCCTCTTCGGCAGCATAAGTGGCCGCCTCAGCAGCTCGGGTATTCGCCTCTGCAGCACGGAAAGCCTCTTCAGCAGCATGGGTGGTAGCCTCAGCAGCTCGCACCTGTCGCGAGCTCCTCTCCACTTGGGCTGCTAAGGCATGAATTGAAGAATTCACCTACCAAAAGAAACAAATGAGCAATGACAGCAAAAGCGACAGAAAATGAAAAAGGCAGACGAAATCTGACTTACCACCATAGCATGTGTTATGGCGCGGCAGGCGACCTGGTTCAAAGGAAGATCGGTCCACGCCGCGACCTCCTCAGGGAAAGTAGCCTCCCTACTCTTCTGAAAAGCATAGTTCGGTGTCAACACACTCCTGAACTCCCCTTGAGCTCCCGAGCTCGAGGGCCCAGCTCGCGTATGAGCGGACCCAGAGTGAGCAGGAGCACTGGAGTATGCAGGAGCACCCGTATGAGTAGTCTCAGCGTAAGGCCCCCTGGTAGTTTCATACATCGGCGGAGTCACCTCGGGCTCCCTCGGTAGATCCTCCGGCGTGTGGCCTGGAACTTGAGGCTCCTCATCCGGGGGCAGCTCGGTACGAGTTCGCTTGGCGACCCGCTTCCTCCTCTTCATGCCTTGGAATAGGCGCCCCCACGAGTTCTCTCCGCATCCATCACAACTGTAGAAACGAGTTCAACATCAGAAAAAATGAAAGAAAAAAGCAAGCAAGAAACCGCAGAACTAGAAACCTACCCGAACTCAAACCGGCCGCAATAAGCTTGGCCTCCGTCAAGTACTCATGACACTTTAAACCTTGCCGTGCCCATTGCCAGAGGCCCTTCACTGTCTCTTTGTCGAGAGTGACACCAGAATCAGGAGCGGCCTCACCCCACCCAGTCTGAAAGGGCCATCCTTGCGCACTTCGCACGCCGAAGTTGTCCCGCTTCCATGCCGGGACCTTATTAGGAAGATCGTGCAGAAGCTTAAAGCCCAGGCGAGGAGAAAGGTAATACGCCCATCTTCCCCCAGGAAGAGAACCCGCTTGTCTCTTAAGCATCAAGATGGAGGAGAATATCTCCAAGTCTAAAGGGAAATTCTGCTCGCAGAAATGGGAGACTGTCCCCACTAGGTTCCGAATAGAGTTCGGGTGAAGCTGGCCAATGGTAACGCCAAAGTGGTTTATGACTTCAACTAAAGGGAAATTCGTCAGGACCGTGTTCCCAAGGAAAACTACCTGAGGGAATGAAATATGTATACCCCCCAGGCATATTGTAAGACATGAGTATAGATTGGAGCCCCTCGGGCGTTATGATTGAGGGACCAAACCTATCTAGCATCTGACATCGACGAGAGATAGACGCCAAACTGCCCGAAGCTGCTCGGCCTACGGGTTCATAGTCATCCTCAAGTTCCACCTCAGGATCACTAAGGCAGTCGGGGGATACGACTCGGTTTGTAGAACCTACATCAGTCCTACTTGAAGAGTTGTCTGAGCTATCGAAGCTAGACATCGAGGAAAATAGGTGGATTTAGGAAGGTACTCACCGGAAGAAAGTTTTGAAGGCTCCGGAGAAAGGAACAAGCCAAAAAACCTTGGAGGCTAAGTAACCAGCCTAGACGTGAGTTGAAAAACTTGGGCGCGAGCTGAAAAGTTGGATGCAAGCTCAATAGGCAAACCGCAGAAGTGACAAATCGACTGGGGTCCCCCACTATTTATAGCTACAGTAACCAAGAATCAACCATGCAGATCAAAGACAAGCCAGCGGCCCACATTCGCGCTGACAGCATGTCCCCTAAGGTCGAGGCGTGATTGGCGCATGTCTTTCCAAAAAGAGCGAAACATTAGCGCATGTCTTTTGAAACCGACGTCGCATCGGCGTACGTCTTTCCGAAACTAACCGCGCCGCACGTCCCCCTACAACTGACAAAAACCGCCAGCGCACGTCCCTTCAGAACGACAGAGGCACGCTTTCTTCAAATTTAAATGACCCATTATCACGTCCCAGCGGTGCGAATTTTTGAAATTTAAAACGCGCGCTGTCGCGACCATCAACATTCATGAGCAGTAGGCACGTTTCCCGCCTTCTCGGAACCGAAGAACCCTGGCAAATGCAACTCGCGCAGTCAAGATTCGAAGGACGGGACAAATCCACTTACCACCTTGCAAAACTCCCCGCACCAGGGCAAGACCCTTGGCGCGAGGAGTGGGGGGCAATTGATGAAGGATGATTTGGCCCGACCTCATAGTTATGCGACACGTGGCAAAAGCAACAGCTCGACACAAAAGCAAGCCTAAGGCATTTTTCACCAAGAGAAACCAGCGGACCGAGCTCCCTACTAGGGGCCCGAACTCACCCTTGGCCCCAAACCGGAAACAAATCCACTGACCTGCCTTGCAACAGTTCGGGACATACCTCGCCGAATTGACCTACCTGGTAACAGCTCGGGATACACCTTGCCGAATTGACCTGCCCTATACATACCTCTGAACTCAAGACTTCGCCTCGCTCACCACTCCACACCTTCAGGGCACCAAAACCAAACAAACCGTACTATGCCTGACACTGAGGAAGTCCGTTTCCAAGGGCGCCGCACTTGACTGGCTTGGGATCTGACGCTTGACGACCGCACTCTAAATGGCCACCTGCCACCGCCACCTGACACCGCCATCTCCAGTTAGAGAGACGGTTAGGCAGTGACGGTTTTGTCCCAGCAGAAAGGACGATGACCGAATTGACAGATGTAAGGATAATCATACCCGACCTGACAAGGGCCTCGGAGCAAGTGCACGAAGTGATTATAAGAGCCCCTTGCCCCCAACGAACAAGGTATGTGAACTTTGCGCCATCTGGTTTACACTTTGCCTTTGAGAGATTACTGACTTGAGCTTCGGAGTTATCACACCGGGTTCCCCCCAGAGTTCTCTCATTTTTCCCATTTTAGGCTCCCCGACGCTCCAGCTCAGAGGCGAATTCGTTAATAGCTAAGACCGACCGGATTGCGCTCCATCAGTTTCTTACACAGTCGTAGTTAATTATTTCAATTTATAACCACAAATTTTCAAAGAATTGTGACTATATTCTAATCAAAATAATAAAATAGAAACAATTGATACTACCACCTGAAAGCAATATACGTTTTATTCATACATCACATATGAAAATTCTAACAAATGATTATATTATTATGACAAGAAATTATATGCCATGAATAATTTGAATATTAACGTTTACATGTATCACAAATGTCAAATTTCCCTTACTACATATTAACGTTTACATGACCTTAAAAAACAAAAATAGAAAGAGAAACTCTAAATGTAAAAAATTATCCACTGTCTTCAGCCACACATTAAGGGTTTCTCGTTACATGTTTAACCTACAAAGAAAACAACAAAAGTTGGAACAAGGATTACTTAAAGGATAAGAGAAGATGAACCTCTTGAATCTAAGTTTAGCACAAGCACATTAAAAGGAAAAAGAAGATAAGAGAGAGTGAAAGAACAAAAGAAAGAATTCTTAGACACTCTATGATCTTGGGAGGTGGCAATTATTCAACAAGATAGTAAAAGGCAAAAACCATTCATAAAATTCTCAATCATCTATTTATAGTTAGTCTAGGATTGCAATTTGGACACCTCCACTTGAACATCTAGAAAAAATCAAAATGTTACCATTCTTCCACTAATTATCCTTGCCCTAAAGATATATGAAGAATAAAGCACAAGAAATATAGATTATGAACCAATCAAAATGTTACCAATCGTCATGCTAACCAAATTAAACATGGGCAAAAGTAGTAGAAACAATTGAAGTATAAACAAGGTTTGTATAGAATTCTATCTCTAAGCTAAAGCTCATAAAAGTGCATATATATATATGATCTGAATCAAGTGATAATGTGAAAAATAAAACCTTATTCTCAAGGTAACAATAGTTTAGTTTTTCCATTTTATGAATGATATGAAAGTAGGAGAAAATCTGAAAAGTAAATATGATGATAAGAAAGGCATAGTGGTGAAGAATCTCCACCTATGGTTATGCTGAACCAGCCTATATTTTTTGGGTGAATTACTTTATATATCTTTTGGTTTCCAAAACTTCTTAAGTATACCTTGTGGGGGTGGTCCTAACTTAACACAAATAGGCCTTTTCCTAATGGAACCTAAACACCATTCGAAAATAACTTGATTTGAAGGGAAATTGAATTCAAAAACTTGGACAAAAACAAAAAGACCGTTTTGATGGAGTCATAGGTCCATGAATATTAAGAGGGTTGAGATTCAAAGTCCACTGTTGAATGATTCATAATGGAGGGTTTTGTCCATATCTAAAGGTCATATTTTTTTTTGTAGTGGTTCAAAATCAATCACCCATTTAAACAATCAAACAATGAAAGATTTAACCTTGATAGCCTCACGCAACCTAGCTTAAGGTAATCTTGCTCCTTGGTGAACCGAATCAAGACGTGGTTTGCACGGGAGAAAAAGCTTTGCAGATGAAATCCTTTAGTTCGGACAGATCCCATTTGAGCAGAACATAAGACTGGTGAAGAACCACTATCGGAAAGACTACAGCAGGTTTGCCTTGCTTCAAGTAGCAGGAATTACAAGAACTTAAAGGGGATTTCACATCTCCGCCCCACAACACATCCCTGTCATGTATTGGGAATATCACGATGATGATATCTAGTACCAGAAATTCAGTATCTAAACTTTGAGTTTATTGTCATTTCGGTTCCCAAACTTTAAAATGCGACAATTCAGTACCCAAATTTTTAAAACGTGATAATCCAGTACTTATCATTAACTAGCTGTTAAGTGACATTTGAAAACAAACACAAATGCCCTTCAAGTGTTATTTAATTTTCTTTATCAACCATCTAAACGTTGACAAAAAATTATGTCCCAAAAATAACCCCAATTTTCTTGAATAGAAAAGACAAGGATTTGAGATTGTTAATTTTTGTCAATGTTTAGATGGTTGATAAAAAAATTAGATGACACTCGAAAGGCATTTGCGTCCTTTTCAAATGCCTCTTAATAGCTGGTTAACAATTAGTTAACAGTACGTAATGGATTGTCATGTTTTAAAAGTTCGAATATTAAATTATTACATTTTAAAATTGGGGAATCAAAATAGCACTAAACCCAAAGTAGAGAATACTAATCAGAAATTTTCCCTAAAAAAAAACGAAAATAATGAACCGTGCTGAAAATAAACATGTCAAATGAATGAGGAGACTTCTTCTCATTGAAGTAATGAAGGAAATGAGATTTTTGAATAAGTGGTTTAATAATTTAACGATGTATTAGTAACTTACTAGACCAAAGTTCTCCATTCAAATAAATGACACTCAAAATTATTTTTCTGAATTAATAAATGTTATTATATAAGGATATGCTTTGTAACCAATATTTGTTCATAATAGGAATGTAAATTCAGAACTCCCATAACCCATTTATTATTTTCATATGATTGTGTAGGAGTCGTAATTTCACATTTGTTCATATGATTGTAACCATTGAGTTAATCGCTAATGATATACGTGTGGATTGCCAAATAATTTTATTTTTCACTTTATGTCAATAATTTATAATTAATGCATTAATTTTTAAGTATTTGAAATAATCATTGACTAAGGCCCCATTTGGTGTGCCTTTTCACGCAGTCTATCGGCTATTTATAAGGCCGGCAGACCGCGATTTGGTCTTTTCCCGCTTGGTTTACAGTAGATCTAACCACCAAAAGCTGATGTGTTGAAAAGATACGAGAGATCCAAATCGGGCGATTTTTTGGAAGCTTCAAATGAAGCTTTTGTATTTTTTTTTCCATTATGGAAAAACATGCATTAACCAAAGAAGCTTCAGACTGCTCAGATCTTAATACAAAAGTTCAATGTGTCTTTTGACTGTTAGAGCTATTTCAGTTTGGGTCAATATAGTTCAACCATATCGATATGAACCTAAACTCGGCCAAATGGCTTAATGGCTTAATCCAATTTGGATCAAAGCGAATGAAGCCCCATACCTTGGCTGAAATTAACCTGAACCCAACCAGTTGGTCTAATGGCCCGATTCTACCCAACCCGAGCATAATAAGTAGTCTAGGCCAACACGATTTAGTTTGGCTTGGCCCAATTTGAGATCAAACAGCCTGGTTGCTCCAATCCAAATCAATCTGTATCCATTTATCTTGATCTAGTTTGGACCAACCTAGTCTGATTCGGCTTTAAATGGCCAATTGTGTCCAACCCTGAGTGATGCAAACGATGACAAATGAGTTTTTAGTTCCGGTTCGGATAAACCCAGTTTGATTAATTTGGACCCAAATGGTCCAACTACCTCTGACACAAAGCAACCCAAACATGGTCGACTCAGCTCGATCAGGTTCAAATCGACTGGTCTGGTCCAAGCTTGAACGCTTCAATCACACCTGACCTATCGACCCGAATATAAACGCGACTAGATGGTCCTACCCATTTAATTTTATTTAAATGGGTCACTAACGAATTGGCAGGTCATATGGATTGTGTTGGAGTTCAACCCAAACCCAACCCACTCAAACCCACCCAATTGCCGCCCCTAATTGTAAGGTGATAGGCTGATTCTAAGCAACTAATTAGCAACATGAAGGAGATCCTGAAGAAAATCAGGAGATTATTTTAGTAAAGGGGTCAAGGAAAAGTAAAACTCTTGTTAAGATTGCTGGAGATGAGACAAGTGAAATTGAAAGAAAAATACTTAGGGGTGAAGCTATGGCAGAGAAAGAAATTATCTCTGATGGTAGAAAGAACTAGTGGAGGGAATAGAAGGAAAGCAAGATAGCTTTCTCAAGCAGGAAGTAGAAGCAATATGGTAAAACTAAAAGCAGCTCTTCAGGCTTTACAAAATTATGTAATGGGTTCTAAAATTCTTCCAAAAAAAGAGCTGCAAAAATGGAGAAAGTCCAGAGGGATTTCCGGTAGGATGTATCTGAGATGAAGAACAGGCCACGCAATTACGCAATTGCTTGGGAGAAAATGTATACAGATCTGAAAAGGACGGAGGATTCAGAACTGGGCTTTTGAAAAATGCAAGAATTTAATATGGCGTTGTTTGTCAAACAGGTGTGGAGAAGTCGGGCCTGTGAACCCAGCTGATTAGAGAAAAGTATATGAGTGGAAAATCAATATTTAGTTTGACTAAGAAGAAACATCATGGCTATCAAGATGCTGGAAACAAAGTGTTGATTGTGCTAAATCAAATGAAGAAAAAGCAATATATGTTGGAAGATGGATTCATATATCTGATCCCTGGTGTCCATCTTTTGGAGAAGGAGTTCCAACCAAGACTCAGAGATGATGTAAATGAACAAGAAAGAGTTGAAACAGTTAGTGGGTTAATTGAATTGATGTCTTTGGAAATTTGTTAAAGCAATTATTTACAGATGATGTTATTACTCATCTTCACACAGATATGCTACTCTGGAAGAAAACAAAAGAATGCAGCATATACTGTCAAATCTGGATATAGAGCATTAGAGCATTAATGGAACACTAAGGTTCCTTTGAGATTGAGATCTCAGATATTTATGTGGAAGGCTTGGTGGAATAGAATAAGAACAAAAGACAAGTTGGTCTTCCCTACAGGAGTATGAAAGGGTTTGCATTTTCTGTCATGATAAGCTGGGGACAAACAATCACATCAATTTGTCAACTTCTGGGTGGAGCATTAATTAATTGCAAGAGTTATCTCATGAAGAGAAACAGATTTGTCTGAACAAAGTCCTAATATGATCAGAATCAGTGCAGCTCGTTGAGAGTGGTGGGTTCTGCCCAATCAAAATGGAAATGGAAATCATCTGTTATATGTTGATGGCTCTTTCTTACCTATAACAGGGGATGCAGCTACTGGTTATATTATCTTGAATTATGACAGAAGCATTGTTCATGGTAATGCAGGAAGGAGAACCAAGGCTCGAGGAACTGGAAGCTTGGAGGCAGAATGGTGGGCTCTCATCAATGGCTTGCAACATGTCATACCTATAAATATAAAATCTCATCATGTATTTTCTGACTCGGCAGATGTTGTAAATAACTCACAAGAACAGGATTGTGGAGGTTTGGCTAGAGAAACCATTGACGGAAGAGGTTTTACAGCTTCTGATTTTTTTTTAATCATATTAATTATTATAGGTGGTTTTCTTTGTGACCACAATTCTAACTGATGATGCGACTGATATAAGCTGGAAGATGACTTGAAAGCTAGTGTCATAGTGAGCTGGTTCGAACTGCAAGAAAATAGATCAAAGAGGCCGGGGTGGAAGACCCAGTGAGGTCACTTTGAAGCTTAAGTTAGTAATGCGTTGTGGTTGCGAGCTAAGGCATTGGATGCTAAAAAGCTTGAATGTAAACAATCACGCATACCTTGGCTTTGGAGGGGTTGTTGGCCTTATATAGCTGAGCTACCGTGGGTCTTACGAAACGGTCCATGATCTTTGGCCTGAGTAGATGAGATCTATTTCTGCTTTAGTCAGGAGTAACATATAGTTAAGGAGGTCTATCGTCTCCGCCTGATCCTAGTAGGGAGAGGATAAGGCCTACTGTTATGTGGCGTGATCCCGTGGGGTTCGGATTTCATTGGATAACTTCTGGAGTTGATGACGTGTCATCCTGGGTCTTGAACCCCGAGCTGGATTAGGTGCCGAGATGCCTTTACGCCAGGTGACACTATACTAAGGTGGTTTTGTGCCGAGATGGCCGAATACCTGAGCTCTAACTTTTGCTGACTGGGCTCTTTTCGCTGAGTTGTCATCCTTCGGGCAAATCGCGTCCATATGACCTCTATTCACTAGGTCGTGTCAAATCACCCTCCATCCATTGCCCCCCACTCCTCGTGCCAAGAGTCCTGATGTGGCACAGGGAATTCATGACGAGCCCAGGTGGATTTGGCACGAAGCCTAGGTGATATGGAGGACAGATCAGTGGTCGGACCTGTTCAACCATTCGGTTCAACTAGGAAGTGACCCAGATCACATCTTGGCTACGCCCAGACGTCACACTATTTATAAACTCTACGAACATCAAGGAACGCACTCAACCGATTTCATCCTCGGGTAGTGTGCAGTCGGTTTCCATGGGAGTCGTCGGGCTCGTATAGATCACAACCGTTGATTGTCGGATGCAGTGAATTATAAATAGGGGCTGAAGGGCCCATTATCATCACTAGACCTGTTCATGGGCCAGGCCAGGCTTTGACTCTTTATTAACAGAAAAATGTTAGGCTCGAGCCTGAGCCCAGCCCGACCAACGGGCCTACAACTTGGGCCCGAGCCCGGCCCTGATAAAAAGCCCGAAGTCCAAACCCGAGCCTGAAGCCCGACCTAATAAAAGAAATTCAAAATTTTCCCTATTCAAATAGACATTATCTATTTTAATTCAGATGTTTTTCCCCTATTTAAATGAACAATGAGCCTACAAGTGAATCAACAACATTCTCAAATCAAAAAATTTATTCAAATGGGCATCACATAGGGTTTTTACTTAGGTTTAACTATAGGTCGGGCCGGGTTTACTTAGGTTTAACTATAGGTCACGCCGGGCCAAGCTCGGGCCGGGCTATTTTGGCAAAGCCCAAGCCCGACTCGAATTTTATGCGGGCCGGGCTTTTTGGCCCGAGGTTAAGCCCACGGGCCAAAAAGCTTGTTCAAGCCCGTCCAGGGGTCGGGCCAGGCCAGGCCGGCCCGTCGGGCCACCCAGCCCATGAACAAGTCTAATCCTCACCATAAATCGTTTGACTGAGTTTTCTTGAGATCACGTCAAAGTCCTTCAGCTCGCCATTCTCTCCCCTTGTGTCTGAGGTCATTACCACCTTCTTTGGTGAGTTCGTCTTCTTGTGCTAGTTGTCCCATTTTCCTTTTTCTTTTTTCTGTCCAATATGTCTAGCGTTAGCACAGATAGGCTACTTAATGATTCTAGTGAGACCAGGGGTGTCAAGGTGCGGTCCTTAACTCCCGCTGGTGAGGCTAGCTCTTCGTCAGAGAGCTCCACTTTGAACCTTTCAGGAGAAGTGCCTTTACCCGGAGTCGGGCCAGTTCGATTTGAGGAACCCGTACCTCAAGCTGAGTGGCCAACCTCCGAAGAGGGGGTTTCTTCTTCTACTCGAGGTCGGGACCCAGACAACTTCAGTTCTTCCACGAGTACAACTGACCTCTCTCCCTAGATACCTTTAGCTCGATTTGTTCCATTAAGAAAAATTCTTCTTGTCTGCTTGAAGACACTCGGCAAAGTTACTATATTTCACCTCGCCCCAGGTAC
Organism: Nelumbo lutea; assembly: GCF_056320005.1. Taxonomy (NCBI): domain Eukaryota; kingdom Viridiplantae; phylum Streptophyta; class Magnoliopsida; order Proteales; family Nelumbonaceae; genus Nelumbo; species Nelumbo lutea. The sequence goes on along the minus strand of NC_142686.1, from coordinate 83,806,034 downwards.
AAGGTTCTGTTCGGTAACCCAAACAAGGTATCAGCTAGGAAGATAAGGTACTTTTTTGTTCGGAACCCCGAAGGATGCTCATTCCCGACTCACTGGTGAGTGGCCATCAAAGACCCCGGGGTGAGGCTGGATGTAGAGACCAGGGCGGTCATCCAGTCTTGGGGGGACCTTGGCCTAGAGATGGAAGATTTCTTGGCTGAGGAGAAGCTTGTGCTATCTGGGCTAAGTCCTCATGGTAGACCTCTACTTTGGCAAACACATTCCTTCTCTCTTTTTCTCTTATACTTACTTCAGCTCGTGGTTGACTGGAAATTTTTTTTTGTAGGAGCTATGACAGGTGTCGACACTGCTAACCTCCTGAAGAGTGTTCAGAAGGGGAAGAAGAGAAAAGCCTCAAAAAGGTCTCATCGAGAGGAGGCTACCTCTTCAGTTCCTATCGAACCCGAAGTCGTAGTGCCAGAGCCCACCACTGTCAAGCTTCCAGGGGACGATGTTCGTCCCCACCCTTCGGTTGTTGACCTGAAGGAAGATCAGGGTGAGGAGACCCCACCCTGTGAGCCCGAAGGTACTTCGGTGCCTGAGCCTCAGCCCCTTTCAACAAAGGAAAGCATAATGATTCCGAGGCTCGGGCTCCTCAAGAGCAAAGACGCAGTGTTTCCTGCAGAGGTCATGGAGTGGGCTGACATGCCAACAAGTAAGTTCGGAGGGAGAGCAACCAACTACTGTATGGTGGTAAGTAACCTAACTCTTCATTTATTTTCTTATTCTTTCTTTGGTAAAACTTACACTTGCTTTCCCTTTTATGTGAACTCTACTATTCACTCTCTAGTCTATCAATCTGAGATCTGCTTGAAGCAAGCTCGGGATGCCGAAGAAAATGCTCAGAAGCTTTATCACGAGTTGGACCTAGCTCGGGGTGAAATTCCTAGGGCAAAGAAAGGAGATCGGAGCCAGGAGGAACTGATTCTGCTACTAACAAAGGAGAAGAAGAAGCTTAAGGGGTAGAAGGAAGCTCTCCACCAAGAGAATGAAAACCTTGAGGCAATGATCAAGGAGCACACCAAAATCTTCGACACTGTAATTTAGAAGGCGAGGATTCAAGAAAGAGATCGTGCCGCCAAGGAGTTCAAGGAGTCCTCTGAGTTTCACGACCTCCAAGTCGAGTACGGCTCCAACTCGTATCGATTGGGCTTCAAGCTCTATAGGTGGCTGGTGTGGCAAAAGTTCCCCAAGCTTGACCTCGGATCCATCTCCATGTCTACCGTTACTCCAGAGATGGCAAAGGAGGCCAACAAGGAACCTGACTCCTCAGAGAAAGAAAGTGATGATGAACTCCTCAAAGTGAGACCGTCAGAGGAGGCATGCCAAGATGACGTGGAGGAGGACAATATGGAGACCGACCTACTGACTGGGAGAGATTCTGGAAAGTCCGATGTCTGAACTTGCCTCTTTTCTTGGACCCTCTTGTAGTTATGTGCATACCCCGAGCCTCCAAGCTCGGTTGAAATTGTAGTTAGTTTTGTATTTTCTTCTTCCTTCTTTTGTTTTGCTATGTACTTTCGAAGCTTCATTTAATGAAATACAAAAGTTCAAAAAATTTTCCTAAGTGTTGGTTATCCCGAAGTGCCGAGCTAGACCATATGGGAGCAAAATTTTTCTAAGTATAGATCACTCCCAAACTTGAGGTTACTCCCGAACTCAAATAGGCATCAGTCGTTATTGAATGCCTAGGTGGGGGCAGACACTGTAGGGTATATATGCCCAACCTGTCAGTACCTTAGCCCTTATGTGGTGCCGAGGTCTTTTATCAGCTTGACACCTTAGCCCTTAGGCTTCTAGGAGTGACTTAAGGTCTACTCTCCTTATCCTTGATCACACGGACTTTGTTAAGTGAAAGTTAAACAATAGAAATACATAGGAGTATATAATTGTTTTATATTTTAACTTTTTAATAACCAATCCGATCGAACTCGACTCAAGTTCGTTGGTTTTCTAGTATCTTCGATCAACTTTGGCTTAGCAATTTTCCAACTCAAACAAGTTAGGTTAGTTTTGATTTGGCCATTAGTAAACCAACCAAAACTGAATTGACCTGACTAGAGATATATATTAATATTTTATATTTTAAATATAATTTTTAATACAGAAAAGGAAATTCCCTTATATCTTAGTTTAAAATACTTTATATCATAAACTTAATTTTTTTAATAATACCACTATAATTTATTAAATTTAAATTTAATTTTTAAGTTCAAATCTTTTGAACAAACAAACCAAGCTAAAGATAGACCCAAACTGATACAACTTGAGTTGGTAGGTTTTCCTAATGGTCAATCATTTTGGGTGACAAACTCTTGACCTAACTAGGTCAATTTGGTTGGCGAAAAAGCCTGCAACCATATTGAACCAATCCTTGAATATTCTTAATTTCAGCTAAATTAATAATCCAATCTCTAATAAATAGCAATAGTTTAATCTCCTATAATTATTGAAAATTTATAGCAAAAATACACAATTATTGAAAATACAATAGATATCTAATAAAAATACAATAATTACAAAAATACAATAAATACTAAAAATATATTAAATTAGTCAATAAATAGTGTAATTCCAAATAATAGTTTAATCTCAAATAAATCTTATCAATAAACGTAATTACTAAAAATAAACTTGTAACAAAAATATAATAAATACGATAAAATAAATTTCAAAAGTTAAATAATAGTTGTTTAATCTCCAATAATTATTGAAAGTTTACTCTTAAATATCAAAACGAAAATAGATTTATAAATGATTATTGAAAACATATTTATCAAAAATACAATAAATGATTACTGAAAATAAAATAACTATTAATTTTAGTATATATAAATATATAAAGAATGCATATTATTATTGTAAAATTATTACTAATAAATATTATTTTTTTAAAAGTTATTTTATACAATTAATAATTGATATAAGTGAAATTAGTTATTTACAATATTATTTAGTTATTTAAATAATATTTTTATTTAGATTTTTAAAATATTAATTATTTATTGAATTCAGTAATCCATAAAATTATAATTAGTACTATTATTACACAATTCATCATTAATTTTGTAAAATAATAAATTATTATTAATATGATTATTATGAAATATATTATAATTATTTTTCTACTTTTAAGATTTTTTAAAATTTATTAAATAATTTTGTTATTTTAACTATTTAAATTTAGTCATGTTATAGTTTGTTATTTAAATATTTAAAATTTTTCATTATTTGAATTTTAGGAATTAGAGATAGTTTAGGAGGGAATCTCTCTACTAAATTAGAGATAATTTAAGAGATAAATAGGAGTTAGAGATAATTTAGGAGATAAATAGGAATTAGAGAGAATTTAGGAGAAAGTGGTGCCACTTGGCTAAACATTAGAAAAGCAAGTCCCTCTTTCTCTATGGTTGTTAGAAATAGTTAAGTCTATGTTATTTCCTTATAGGTTTAATGAGTAATTATGTGGAATTAAAAAACTAAAAAAATAGGAAGGGGGTTTGGAGTAAGGAGAGGCATGGTGATGTGGACTGTTTTGCTATATATATATATATATATATATATATATATATATGTGTGTGTGTGTGTGTGTGTGTGTGTATGTATAAATATATATATTTTATCAATAAATAATGTACATATATATATATATATATATGTTTTGCTATAAATAACGTATATTGTTTAATTTATATTTTTTAACTCAGTTTTTATTTTTTTTATTTATAAAAAATATTAAAAATTGCAATTTGAGGCTAAAAAAGGTATTTTTTTGCAAAAATAGAGGGGCAAGGATTTTCTTACTTTTAAAATGTTGATAATCCATACTACTAATAAAAGAACGAATATCCCCATTATCTGGACTTTCCAATAAACATTTTTACCCCTTATCTAAGCAACATACAACGGGCATAAAAAAGGGCATATATGTCCTTTACTCTATCACTCCAAAAACTGCCCACTTAGTTAAGAAACTACCCACTTATAACTATTCAAAAACTGTCCATGAATTGTAAATAGTTTTATCTTGGAGATACTATCACGTGCAAATGCATGTACATGTTCATTAATAATTCTGAAAGGATGAAAAAAGAACAAAACATACAAATTTTATCTTTTTTATTAGTCATTTTTTTTCTTTTTTATGCTTTTTTATTGGGGTCATTGAGGTCTAATGACCAAAAGAAATCCCTTAGAGTCCCAATTCTTGTTCTTAGAATGGACTAAACATTTATCCTGTCATCTATATATATTGGGAATTTATGTTATTCTTTCTATGTACAGAGTATTTTTTTTTAATGAGGTGTGTACAAAAGTATAGGTTTTGAAATTTGATAGACTATCAAATAGAAGGACATATATTTGATTACCTAAAAACAAGGATTAGAAAAGAGGATTTAGATGCTTAAAAGAGATCTTACAACTATACAAAGAGAGCAAGCAAGAAAGAGACAAGGAACCGCTGCCGCTGTAAGTTGCAACGACGATGGCGGAAAGACAGGGGAGAGAGAGAGAGAGAGAAGGAACTGCCGCCATTGCAACTTGTAGCGGCGGTGGCGGGAAGACATGGGGGAGAAAGAGAGAGAGAGAGAGAGAGAGAGAGAGAAGGAGCCGCCGCCACTGCAAGTTGCAGCGGCGGTGACGGGAAGACGGGGTGAGAGAGAGAGAGCGAGAGAGAGAAGGAATTGCCACGGCTACAACTTGTAGTGGTGACGACGAGAAGACAAGGGAGAGAGAGAGAGAGAGAGAGAGAGAGAGAGAGAGATAGAAGGAACCACCGCCACTACAAGTTGCAGCAGCGGTGATGGGAAGACAGGGGAGAGAGAGAGAGAGCAAGAGAGAGAAGGAACTATTGCCGCTGCAATTGCAGTGGCGATGAGAAGACAGGGGAGAGAGACAAAGAGACAGAGAGAGTGCAACGGCGGTGGTGGCGGTGGAGCTTCGTAGGTCATGGTGAGGGTTTGATTCGAGTTACAATGATGACAAAAACATGTAATATTAAAATTTCTTTAAGGGCATTTAAGTCTTTTACACATCTCTCAATTATGTCTGAACGCATAAGTGCTAGGCTACTAACTTGACGCAACACCAACCAAGTCTAGTGTCTGAAAAGCAAGTTTTCCAGACACCAGACCTCTGAAAAGTGTTATCAAATGAGGCCTAATTCTCATCCCCATAATCGTAGAATTGAGAGAATTGATTATCTAGAATGAGGCCAAACACAACTAACACCCTCACAAAGGTTATAGAAATAATAAATGGTTAAATACCTCTACCACTATTTTCAGACTTGGATCTAACCATATGGTTGGGCCATGCTTAACCAGGATGACAGCCAAAATGGCTTTTTGGGATGCACCAATTCTCAGAAATGTTAAAATATATTGGTTTAAGTTTATTTTGATATAAAATAATTTTAAAATATAATGCATCTAATTTCACAACTATTTTATTTTAAGTGAACAAACCATATGGTTGAACCATGGCCTAAAGGTAGGGGTGCTTACAGTTCGGTTAATCAAACTTTGGGTTTTTTTTTAATCAAACCGACGATTGGTTTTTTAAAAATCTAAATCAAAACCAAACTGATGTAATTGGTTAACCATGGTTTGGTTTTTTGGTTTTTCTTTTGCACTCAAAATTAAGAAAAAAAGGGAAAAAATACCTGAACAAACATGGCAGAGGGGCGAGCCGATGAGGGCGAAGTGGTGGTTGATGATTTACCAGTGCTGGACTGGTTGGTGGTTGTTGTCGCCAGAAATGAAAGATTGAGGTGGCGGAGTTGCGGAGATGAGAGATGAGAGAGACAGAGACAAAGTCTGGGAGGTGGCGTCTTGGCGGAGTCGAGGCGACGACCGACATCTTGGTTGGTTGTTGTAGCTAGGGCTGGCTAAGCTGGCTTGGTGCTTTCCGGCGAGGCGACGACCGGTGTTGCTGCGTACTTGTCTGCTTGATGGTTGGTGTAGCGGAGACGGAGATGACAGGCACAAAGAGAGAAACCAATATGAATAGTTATCTAGATAGTTTTCTAGATAATATTTATCTGAATATTACTTCCATCGGTCGGAGGACGACTAGCACTAGAAGAAAAACTGGGGATTAGGGAAGACGAAGAGACAAAAGAGACTGAGAGGGTGAGAAAGCCAAGGGTTAGCCTATTGCCTATTAGGTTTACTGGTTTAGGTTTCCTAGAAGAGGAAACTGGGAAAGGGGGAAAACTGAAAACTTAAAAGGTAGATAGAATGACAAATGCATGCCAGATAAGGTTTATTCGATTTTAAAAATAAAAATAGAAATATAATATATATATATATATACAATATATTATTGTATATATACACCGGTCGGTTCGGTTAATTGTCAGTTTTTGTATAGGTTAATCAAAACCAAACCGAAATTTTTCAGTTTTTAAGAATATCAAACCAAAACTGAACCAACCGATTTGATTAAACCATTTTTAGATTCGATTTCAGTTAATTTGGTTTTCCTGTTTTTTTGCTCACCCCCTGTTAAAGGCCTAAATGATTTGAATTTCACGTCGTGTTCAAACCTGAGAACATTGGGCCCTATAGTAGATTGAGTTGGGTAAAAGCCATTCTGGGATCTGGGTACAAGCATTTAATTGTACAGCATCTCCGGAATTGTCCATAACTGTGAATTTGGATCTTGATAGGGGTGCAACTTGGGCCGGTTCAACCTGAACCTGACTCGAATTTGAGTTTTTGCACAGGTTGGGTCTGAGCTTTCGGGCTACGAGCTGGGCTTGGGCCTGAAAACTTGTCCCTAACCTAAATTTGGATGTGCGGTTGAGGCCTTGAGTAACCCAAGCCTGCCCAAAAAATTATATAAGCATGCGTATTATATTCATATAAAAATATATTTTTTCTAATTATGTATATATGCATGTATGTATAAATAAAGTATGTATATATACATTTATAAATGAAATTTATACATAAAAACCCAATAAAAGATGACTATAATCTTTCAAAGCTGACCAACCCGCTCAAACCTAACAATCCCAACCCACCCAGCCTGAGCCCAGCTTAACCTGAATTGTGTGGGGTTAAACTCAGGTTGGGCCTAAGTTGATAAACTTGGGCTTAAGCTCAGGTTGGGCCAAGCTCGAGCCTGAGGTTTATACCTTTAGGGTTGGGCCTAGGTTGACCTTCAACCTAACCCAATTCGCCAGAGTTGTACCCTTATTAGGATGTCTTCTTAGGAAAGGGACTAAGGGTATGTTTGGTTCACGGGAACAGGGGTCTAGAATATTTAGTGGAATCAGAATCCGATTTTCGTTCCTGGTAGAATGGCATTTCCCAATTTGAGGGAATGCCTATTTTCTCCCCCTCCCTTGGGAATGAGAATCCATTTCAGCGAATTCTCATTCTAATTCCAATTCCAATTCCAATCTGAGCCAAACAGGTGAGGGGAATAGAGCATTTCAATTTTGGCTGCGAACCAAAGGATCTTTAAGTAATGCCGGTTCTCTATAGATGTAAAAAAAATATTTTATTTGGTTATTCAAAGTAAGACAGGTTTCTGGGATCTTTCAATCACAATTCAAGTTCATTCTAGTTAACAAAGTCATAAAAAAAACCCAACTAAAGACTTCTGAGACCTACAACAAATGGTAGTTATGCTTATTCAGTTTTTCTAAGTCAACTAAAAGAAAAAAAAAAGAAAAGAAACCAAACCAAATCTAATTTCCCAATTTAGATTCGAGGCTTGAATGGAAACTGATTTAATTAAATGGAAGAAAACCCAGCTTACGTTAAGGCTTGGACTTATTTCAGTTTCCCTGACAATTTTAAAGAACCCAGATGTAAAATAGTGGTATAGACAGTTTTGACTCAGGTCCAATCCTTGTAACTCGAAGTTTTGAAATTTCTCCTTATAGAAATGAGTTGAGCTTAAACTGAACCAAACCCAGATAAAGCTTTCTGGCTCATTTACCTAAATGAGGTTAGAGTGAAGCTTGGGCTCAACTCAACTAATATAGCTAACTCGTCTCATTCAATTCAAACCCCTATTTACAGATTGAAGGATTGGGTGGTAGAATCGCAAAACAGCTTCTAGAAAAGATATAAATTTGTATGATTTCTGAACCTGAGGAAGGTTGACATAGCTCACTTTAGGCCAAGGGTGCAGTTCTGAATAATTGAACCTGCACCAAGCCACCAAGCTCTGTTTCTAAATTCAAAGTACTAGTGTAAGAATTGAGCTAGGGTTGGTTAAGCTAGACAAGGCTATTCCAAGTAGATGAATTAAATTGGATTCCGGGCCTTCTGTCCCCAGAGTTTTGATCCCAGTTCGGATTCCCCACCTAACAATAACATTACTCTCAACACTTTAATACACAATCCTGGTCCTGACCCAGTTCAGATCAAATGTTTAATTGTTTATGACCATCAACATCTTCTTAACCTTTCTTCTTCAGGCTTGAGTTGTTATAACCGACCAGTTTAATGGGTTTGGGCCAGTTTGATTGGATCCAATTAGATAGCAATGGAAGCAAAATGTTGGTTCCAGAAAAAGATATCGCTTTCCACAGACCTCCCATGAGGAAACAAATGCAGCATAAGAGACCACCAAATCCTAGCAACCCAGTGTTTGTGTTAGAATAAAAGGAAGGAATCATTTTCAGGTCCCTATTTGTGACATTCCTTGGAGAAAAAGCAAGGGGAGCCCATAGGTTAGCTCAATTTGCCTGTCCATATCAGGCCAACTCCTGACACAGAAACCCACCCTCTCTGTGTAACATTCCCCTTCTCTCAACACCTCTTGATTTCAAGCCTTAATTAAGGGCAAGCCCATCAGATGCTTAGTGTCAATAATTAGAGACATTGAATTAATGATAGTTATTGAATGATTGATACTTGATAGAGACCTTGGGTTGGGCTATGAATTGTCTAAAGCTCTGTAACTTATGCAAGGTAAAGAGGGTTTCTGGGTTTCTTTTCTTTTCTTTTCTTTCCTTTCCTTTCCTTTTCTTTTCTCAGATTTTTTCCCTTTTTCTTTGCTTCATCTTTAGTCTTGTTAATACAGAAAGCCCTGCTTTTAGAGGGGCTTAAAGCACAGAGCCAAGTTGTCTTCTTTTCCTTTGCCAGCCATCATCCACTGTTACTGAAAAGGGTCCCTCCTTTCGTTGCTTCCACTGTTAATGCTTTATGGCAATAATGGTGCAACAGAAACCAGGCCATGGAACATGGTGGAGAGACTAGGGGTTTAAAATATCCAAAAAGTTTCAGTTGCAGTCTCGGATTCTATGATGCCCAAACATAAATTGAAAAGAATGAAACACTATCTTCAATTATCTGTTACGGACTGTGGTCCTAAGTCCTCCTTTGATGACCTTTCATTAAAATAGCACCATGCACTAAACTATCCAATTAAATTGAGTACAACAAGGTCCCTTAACTGGGTCGTTTCTACACAGTTTCTATCACATGGAGGAATGAATCTTTATGTCCACTCTGCATCATCCATCAGATAGAGGACCCTCTGAATGATTCCACATCTGCATCAAGTGGTTAAATCCTAAGGCTCAGTTTGACATAGTACAAATGCAAATATGTAGAGTGCGAAATCTTATATTTTGTTTTATTTTGTATGTATTTATGCTGTACATATTTGCACGTGTATTGCTTCTAAACTGAGCCTAAGGCTGCGTTTGTTTAAGACACAAGCGTCGAATTGGGGTATTTATGCACCCCAATTTGTGTTTGCAAGCATTTATCTGAAACGTAAAAAAAGTAATGATTATCAAAGTAAAATTGCATTTTCTGACACTTTTGTACTCTAAAAAGAGAGCATTATTGTACATATTTTTTGGATACAAATTTGTATTCATTTGATAATTAACTTTTTGACCAAAGTTGAGGCATTGGAGCATAAGATAGTTGGAACAGTTAATGATGGGCCCACACCTTTGCACCGATTTCAAGCAATGGGTAAATATGTACTATACATATTTGCATTCATGAACCGAAAAATGGGTAAATATGTACTATACATATTTGCATTTACATTGCAACCAAACGCAGCCTAAGGCTCAGTTTGAACAGAGTACAAATGCAAATATGTACAGTGCAAATATAGGTTTAGAAATACAAAATACAAAGCTTTGTTTGCACTAGTGTTTTCAACCCAGTCGGTTTAATCGCTCAAACCGTTATTCGGCCAAGATTTTAGTTCTGGTTTTAGTAAAACCTAGAAAATAGTAGAAAACAATTGACTTGGTCAAAAACCATCTAACCCAGACAATTGAACCATTAACCCATTTGATCTAGTGACCCATGACCCAGAGACAAAAACGATTCAACCTCATGGTTGATTTTTAAAACATTGCTTTACATTGTACATATTTGTATTTATACTCTTTCCAAAGTGAGCTTTAAAAAAAGTACAAATATAAATATGTAGTAGAAAGAATACAGATACAACATGTGTACAATGCAAATATATACAAAATAATACAAAATATAAGGGTATACACACAACATATTTGCATTTATACTCCTTCCAAACTTAGCCTAAGTGAAGTATCTATAACATACTAGGGTTTGAAGTAACAATACATGCAATTCAAAAGTACGATACACTTTACATTAAAAAATATTCAAGTTTCAGGAATTGAGTGAGGGCATCTCTAAGAAGAATATTATCCTTCAAAAGTTCCCACATGTCTAAACTACATGAATTTCGGGGACCATGAAATCCAATGCATATTAATCAATACACGTTGATACATTGCAATATTTTGAACCACAATCATACCAAATCATATAATATATATATCAATTTTCAGGGTCACCAAAATGCTTAATACTAAAAATTAGGGCCTTAAACATCAATGTCTATCCTAATTATAATTAGGGGTGGCCGTGAGCCAAGCTTCTCATGAGCTATTTGAGCTCAGCTTGTAAAAAGCTCAACTCGACTCGGTTTAAACTGATATTCGAATCGAACTCAAGCTTGGTATATAGTCTCATTTGCTAATCAAGTCGAGCTCGAGCCTAGTGAAGCTCGATTCGTGAGGCTCGCAAGTCTAGTATAATAAATAAATATTTTTTTACTATATACATGCATACATATACATATACATATAAATATATAAATATATAATAAATAATTTTTATTATATAATAATATTTTATGTATAATGTTTTTAATTTTTTATGTATAATGGTAAATAATTTTTATAATTCTTATTTTTTATATGTAAAGTAAAAACATTATTTACATGTATATTTTTATTTTTTATATGTATAATAATAAATGATTTTATAATTCTTAATTTTTTGTATGTAAAATAAAAAATATTTTTATTTAAAAAAGAAACTTGGCTTGCAGTTGAGCTTGAGCTGAGCCAATTTCGAGCTCGAGCCTAACACAGTTATAGCAAGTTGAGCTCGAATAGCCAAGTATTCAGCTCGGCTCAGCTTGAATCCACCCCTAATCCTAATATATCTATTTGTGAATTATCTAACTAAAAAACAAAAAAAAAAAGAAGATAAAAATATTAATTGTTGAAAATTCTCATTAAATGATTTTTCATGTTACAAAGTTTTTGCATCTCCAGTAGAGGTGAGCCAATGGGTAAGTTCTACCCATAACTGAAGGGAACCAACCTCAAACTGGCATTGAACCAACCCTATTCAATCTATTACAGGGTAGGGTCTGGTTTCAAATTCTTGGAACCGACCCCCAGCCAAGTTGGCTTTAGGGTCTAAGGGCTTACCCCACCCGAACTGACCTTGGTTGGCCTTGGTGGAACTGAACTCGATGGAACCAAACTTACCTTGAAATAAACTTCAAAATACTTTTAAGGATGTAAAGATTTGAATCCAACCACTCATGGTTACAAAGGCCATGGTCTCAATTGACCATTGAGTTGAGATGTAAATCAGTCCTCTAATATCAAAATTAAACTTAGTAATTAGCATAATAAAACAGGTCTAAATAGTTGTACAAGAGAAGAAGATGGCAAAGAGAAGAGGTAAGAGAATGAGTCTTATTATTCTCCATTCTCCTCTAACCCTATTTTATTAAGATCTAAAAATTTGATGATGACAAGAATGCCCTTAAGTGGGCAGCCAGCTTGGCAGTTACATAAAGAAAATAAAACAAGAATAAATAACAGGTCCATTAAGTGTGGCCCATCAATCAAAAATAAAAGATATTACAAGAGTGGTTGTTAGGGTCTATTCAACCCAGTCTCTTTACACTCCCCCTCAAGTTGAGCATAAATGTCAATCATGCCCAGCTTGCTTATATAGTGTGTCAATTTCCCCCTTGGAACTCCATTGGTCAAGATATCAGTCAACTGCTCTTCTAACGTGATGAATGGTAAACAAACTTCTCTTGAAGAGACTCTTTCCCTTATGAAATGCCTATCAACCTCAATGTGCTTAGTTTTGTCATGTTGAACAAGATTATGTGCAATGTTGATACCAGTTTGGTTGTCACAATAGAGCATCATTGGTTTCTCATAGTCCACCCCCAATTCCTCTAGAAGGGATCGTAGCCATAGTAATTCTGACACACCATGAGCCATTGCCCTGTATTCTGCTTCAGCTGAGGATCTAGCAACTACTGATTATTTCTTACTCTTCCAAGACACAATATTCCCAGCAACCAGAGCACAATAACTAGAGGTGGACCTTCTGTCATCAATACATCCTGACCAATCTACATCAATAAAGGCTTCCAGCTTCATGTGACCATGCTTAACAAATAGAATATCTTTCCCTGGAGTACCTTTCAAGTAGCACAGAACCCTTTCTACAGTAGCTAGATGAGTATCTCTGGGAGAATGCATAAACTGACTAATAACACTTACTGCATAGGAAATATTTGGCCGAGTCATGCAAAGGTATAACAACTTCCCAAGCAGTCTCTAAAACACTCTCTTATCAGACAAATGTTCACCATCTGTGGCAGAAAGCTTATGATTAGGATCAATGAGAGTGGAGATGGGTTTAGCTCCAAGTTTACCAGTTTCAACAAGAAGATCAAGGACATATTTGCGCTGAGATATGAAGATACCATCCTTAGATCGAGCAACTTCAATGCCCAAGAAATACCAAAGATCTCCCAAGTCTTTGATTTCAAATTCAGAGTTGAGAAATCCTTTTAGTTTACTAGCCTCCTCAATGTCATTAGCAACAGGAGAAAATGTCTCAAGATAGTCAATGCCATACATTTGGGTGTAACCCTTAGCAACTAAGTGAGCCTTAAACCTCTCAACAGAGCCATCAAATTGATACTTAATGATAAACACTCATTTAGAACCCACTGGTTCCTTCCCTTCCAGCAAGTCCACAATATCCTAGGTACGGTTCTTATGCAATGCATCAAGTTCAGTCATCATAGCATCCCACCATTCAGTTTGAGATAATGCTTCCGATATAGACCTGGGTATCACATGGGAAGAAATAGAGGCAAGAAAGGAGTAATAGGAAGGGGAGAGAAGGTTGTAAGATAAGTGTTTGGAGATACAATGGGTTGTACACTTCCGCTTGCCCTTGCGAAGAGCAATAGGAAGATCAAGGTTTGAGACAGTCAGAGATGGGTCAGTATAGGGCTGACTTGTTTTCTCAGGAATGATGGAAGTGGCAAGATGCTCTTTTAAAGGAGTGGAAACAACTTGCACATGTTTGAATCTCTGCCTTTGGTACCACCTTTGGAGAGTAGGAACAGAAACAAGAGGAGGAGCAAGAATATCAGAGGTAGGTCCAATGGAAGAGGTGGACACCCCATGATCGGACTCACAAGGGATGGGAAGAGGAACAGCTGGAGACATAGCAAAGGGTTCATCAGATTTCTCCCCCTCATGAGGAATACTAAAGAAGGGAGTCAACTTGGAAAAGGTGACATCCCGAGATACAAAACGGGTGCCATGAATTGGATCAAAATAGCAATAACCCTTCCGTGTGGAAGCATATCCCAGAAGCACACACTTATGAGCCTTAGGTTCAAACTTGTGCCTTTGGTGACTATGAATATGAACATAGAAAGTACACCCAAACACACGGAGAGGAAAAGAAAAGAGATCCTTATTCGGGAAGAGAAGACTAAAAGGAGTTTTAAAGCCAAAGACCCGGGAGGGCATACAGTTGATTAGAAAGGTAGCAGTAAGAACAACATCACTCCAAAACTTTAGAGGAACATGGGATGCAAACAAGAGGGATCTGGCAACCTCAACGACATGCCTATTCTTTATTTCTGCCACCCTATTTTGTTGTAGAGTGTAGGAACAATAACTTTGATGAATAACCCCAAAAGTTTCAAGATAGGTGGAGAGGGTTCTCTCAAAATACTCCTTAACATTGTCAAAGCGGAATTTTTTGATACGAATATTAAACTCGGTGATGATGAGTTCATGAAAATTTTTCACAATAGTCGATACTTCATCCCTGGATTTCATGAGATAAATCCCAAGTATAATGTGAATAATCATCAATAAAAAGGATAAAATACCTATAACCCCCCATGGTTGGCATGTGATATGGCTTCCACACATCAGAGTTAACAATATGGAAAGGAGAAAGTGATCTTTTATTACTAATTGAATAGGAATGTCTACAATGCTTTGCCAGCTCACATGATTCACAATGAAGACTCGATAAAGACACTCTTTTAAACATATTTGGGAACAAATGACTCAAAGCAAAAAAAGACAAGTGACCAAACTAAAAATGACATAATAAAATTTTGTTAATAGACTCTGACACGACTGACTCTAAGGCAACTCCATGAAGTGGTCCGAAAGCTTGATCCGGTGTGTCCAACAAGTATATTTCGTTCACCTCATGGCCACTCCCAATCATCCTCTTAGACTGCAGGTCCTGAAAAACACAATGAATGGGAAAGAATGTTATGCTACAATTCTTGGACTTTGTTAATCTACTAACAGAAAAGAGGTTTGTGTTAAGCTTAGGGACATGAAGAACAGGAGATAAGAATAGGGTGTCAGAGGTCTTTATATCACCTTTAACAGAGATGGGGGCAAGGGATCCATCGACAAGTGATATTTTCTCTTTCCCAGAGAGAAGGCGATATGAGCAAAAAAGGTTAGATAGACTGGTCATATGATCTGATGCACCAGAATCGATAATCCAAAGGATTTTATTATTACCTGAAACTGAAGCATGATTTGCATAAGCATGAGTACCTGAGTGAGCAAAATCCAATGAAGATGATGTACTGTTGGAAGGGTGAGCTGAATAAACTGTAGCTTCCAGGTGATTTAGGAGCCTCCCATACTTCTCAAAATCCAGCTTCATTGCAGCCAACCGCTCAATGGTTGATTTCTCTTCACTCTCCTTACTTCCCCCTTCAAGTACTATAGTAGCATTAGCAGTCTTGGGTTTTCCCACTTGACTTCTCTTCTTAAGGTTATTATTGTTCTTAAACCTATTAGGGAGAAGTCCAGGATGAAGTTTCCAGCAGGTGTCCTTTGTATGTCGTGATTTCTTGCAATATTCACACACCTGCTCTCTTTTCTCAGTAAGGCCATTTGGTTTCATTCTCGCATGTGCAAAATGTTCTGTAGGTGGACTCTGCAATGGAACCTGCCGCCTACTCTCCTCACTACTTATCATAGCATATGCCTATGAAAGAATTACCTCATCCCTGGCCAAAATATTATGTTTGATAATATCAAACTATGGGTTGAGTTCAGTGAGAAACTCAAACACCCTATTTCTCTCCACCAACTCTCTATACATTTCAGCATCCTTTTTACTCTCCCATACCACTGTCTCCATAACATCAATTTCCTGCCATAGGGATTTTAGTATAGAGTAGTAGATTGCTACACTCTTCTCCCCCCGTCTCAAGTTTTTCACATCACTTTTCAATTTGTACGCTTTGGCTACATTCAGTTTCTGTTAATAGGCTCAGTTATACTGTCCTATATATCCTTAGCCGAAGATGTCCAGAGATAGGGCTAGCTTATATGGGGTTGCATAGAGTTAACTAACCATCCTATAACAGTATAGTTCTCTTGCATCCATTTTTCAAATTCAGTGTCTGTCTCTTCGGGTTTCACCTTACTGCCTATGAGATACCCGAGTTTTCCTCTACTACAAACATAGATTTTTATAGATTGTGCCCAAACAAGATAATTCGTCCCATCTAGCTTAATTGTGGTAACACCAGTCAAAACGGAATCTACTGAGGCAGGTCCAGAAACTGGCACCTACTTGAACTCACTTCCGTATGTCTCCATTAATCAAATGGAAATCAAAGAACATAAATTTTGACTATATAAACTTACTTGAAGTCAAACCAGAACTCCGGTGCTTGAAAAACTAGGGTTTTGCTCCGTCTAGCAGATGAGAGGAAGAGAGAAGATGATGCCGCACCTACCAAACTAACCCAAACTCTTCCAAACCTGAACCACCCTCCTTTAGCAGTCACAAGACACCTTCCAAGCACAGAGCGCCACACCTGAGCTTCACCTTTTCTGGTAACCTCGAAAATCTCTAGTCGACTAGGGTTTCGGGCAGCAGCAGAACAACATCACTTCTTGGCAAAATCTAGCCAGAACTAAACTCTCAAAACCCTTCTACCAACTAGGCAAGTGATTCTCTATACTATAGAGAACCTATCTCTCCATACACTCTCTTGATTTTAGAGTGTACAGGAACAAAGAGAAAAAGGAAGAGGAACTAAACCCGCTCTGATACCAAGATGTAAATCAATCCTTTAATATCAAGATTAAACTTAGTAATTAGTAGAATAAAATAGGTCTGAATAGCTGTACATGAGAAGAAGATGGCAAAGAGAAGAAGTAAGAGAAGAATGAGCCTTCTTATTCTCCATTCTCCTCTAACCCTATTTTATTAAGATCTAAAAATTTGATTATGACAAGAATGCCCTTAAGTGGGCGGCCAGCTTAGCAGTTACATAAAGAAAATAAAACAAAAATAAATAACAGGCCCATTAAGTGTGGCCCATCAATTATTAAATAAAAGATATTACAAGAGTGGTTGTTAGGGCCCATTCGGCCCAATCTCTTTACAAATTGATTAAATCATTTGTTTTCATTTTAATATTTGAATGTGTATAAAAAGTAATATAAAAGGTAATATTTACAAAACTTAAATTATAATGATAAGTTGTGACTTGTGAGCAATATATTAATATATAGTAATAATCTATATATTAAATTACTCAATTTAAAAAATAAATATAATATAATTTTTAAATATATATTATATTTATTGAAAATTGAGTTTTTAAAAACATGTCATTTTTTAAAGGGGAGAGTAAAAAAAGAATAGGTTCCACGAATAGACCCTAGAACAAACCCCAGAACCACCAAGGGCAAAACCAATTCTAGAACCAATCTTTATAGGGTAGGTTCTGGTTCTAAAAACCTAAAAATTAACCCATACAAAATATATTCCAAGTTCAACCATAGAACCAAACCAATTCATGCTCACCCCTAGCATTTAGTGAATCGATACTTTTAATCAGTGTCTTAAAAATGACTCAAAATTGGAATTGTTCTAGCCACTGATTTCTAGGTTGACGGATTGACCGCTCAATTCGAACGAATAACCTATTTTGACAAAAAAAATTAAAAATTTAAGAAAAAATAATTAAAATGAAAAACAATAAAAAAACCGTTGAACGGGTCAAACAGGTCAATGGTTCGACCACCTAGGTCAACGGGTCATTGACCGATTCAATGATTTTTGGCTAAAGACCGGATTTAGAATAAAACAGAATAGGTTGCTTTGCTTGAATGATTCCCAAGCCAAATGCTCTGACCGTCTAGAACAAGGGCTGTTCGGAAACCATTCTTTGTACGATGAAAGGACCTTTGTTTTTGGGTAAACCTGGTCCTTAACCGGGTTAGGTTTTCATTGCCATGATCCAGTTCATCCCACGAGTTTACCTGAGCCAACAAAATTTGGATGGGGAGCATTGGATTATCTTGAGCTCCCAAATCACCGGCCAAAATGCCAAATGGATGATTTGTAGGCTGTTTTAGGCATTTCGTCTGCGCGTTCTGGCCCGTATGTGACTGCCCTCAACTAGTAAGTATTGAATTCGGCAATTAAATGCAACTAGAATTTTTCGGGAGCTTCTCCTGCCTTTCTGAAAATGTCACTGTCCTGTTAATATCACTACCTACCGTTACCTACTTACCTACGTAGATTTTACCCCCCTCCTCCATTAACCAAGATGGGAAAATTGCCAAAATTTATCCTTCAATTCCACAGTTTTTACCATCCGGATATTTATCAAAAAAATATTTAACTATCCGGATTTACAAATTCTTGGAAGGGTGTCATCATCAGAAACAATTCTTTTGTTTTTCCCCCTTTTTCTTCTTTTTGGTTCGTGCTATGTAAAAGCATGAACCCAAAGTTCTGTGGGGATTCAAAAAATACAGACAAGACCATGCAGAAACCAACCAATCAACCCATTTCATACCCATATGCACGTATGCATTGAGCCTAAATGAGAAGTGAGAGCGAGCAAATTGGGTCAGAAATTGCAACCTTAGAAGTTGGTGAAGGTCAGGCCAGGGTGCTCTGAGTAGCCCCACGGAGCCTCTCGTGTTCATTATTCCTTGGCTGAAGTGAAGAATTCACAGGAGGGATGTGCTGGAACCGATTGACAGAAACAAGATCGGTCCCCCATGGCACGCCTGATCATCACTGTTTACCAGACGGCGGCCAGTCTGATGATTACTCTTCTCCGCCCCATGACCAGTCTAGTCAATAGTGAAAACCTTCCTTCTGCCTTACATCGTTGCTTTTGCTGTGTAGTCGGCAGATGAAAGGAGAAAAATGATCACAACGTCAGAATCAGAAGACAGAATCTCAGGGAAAAGATGAAAGATCAGACAGACTAACGTCAAAGTGCGAGAGAGGGAAGCTTCTAAAATTTGTCTGATGCCTATGGAGTTGAACGGGCTTCTTAATACTTTCTCTGATAAAATGGCCAACTAACGTCATTTTGAATCCAAATAATAAAATACCCGTTTGAGGGTTTGAATGAAACTCACCAACCAAATTTGGATTCTGGGCTTCTGGAGCTGACGATGAACTCTTTGCACCTTGTTCTGTTTCTTATGTCATCAAAAGCAGAGTTTCTCTATTAAATCCCAAATCCTCCATGTTCTCTGCCAACCCCACCTTCCCTTTCTGGATTGAGAAGAGTAGTAGAATCCACAAATCTTTAACCTTAGCTGGCAAAAACAGCATCTCCAACCACCAACCAACTTTCGTGCTTTGCATCCCTGTAATCAAAGTTTCAGCTCCAACCCCGCTGCCTTCCCTTGGAGAGAAGGCAGAAAACTGTTGGCTCTTGGCTCCAACAAATGTTTCTCAGAGAGAGAGTGGTCCATGAATGTGAGAAGCTAGAGGGCTATCCACCACTTGTCAGATGGAGGTACCAATAATGGAAATAACCTGGACTGGACTGGAGGACCGTTTTTTACTTCACTTGTTGAATGGGCCCATATGGGGAAACCTGTCTCAACCATCTTTGCATTGCTAAGATCAGTTTCAGATATGTTGTATTGGCTTTTGGCTCCAGAATCCACAGAATAAGGACCAAATCACTTTTGTCCTAACAAAGATATACATGCCGGATACGTTATAAGCAAATGGAACACTGTTGGAACCTTGCCAGCTTGACCATACAAGGTGGTTAAAAGGATTTGAGGAGTTGATCTGGTAAAAGAGCGTCTAAGTATGCGTTTAGAATGGTTTTGGGTCTGTCATTCAGTTGTCTAACTTGACCATCTATGCCTCATTATTCAGCAACATAATTTGGTGGGTATCTCCTTCACTTGTTGAGTGGATCCATCCGAAGTAACTATATATTATTCAGGACCATTATAGTTTTTTTCCTCCACTGCGCACAAAGAACACACAAGGAACTCATGCTTGACCCTAAAAAGATGAAACTTTACCAAATATGATGTCAGATACAGAAAAATCAATAAATTTAGAGCTGAGTTTATCACCATTGGGCCCATGACAAGTAAAACCAGTAGAGTGGATACCAGTTGCATTGCATATCTTTGTAATTAAAAAACTCGGGAATGGATGGTGAAATGCCAGATACCAGTTGCATTGCATATCTCTGTAATTATAGGATCTCGATATTTCAGAACTAGCAGCAAAATTTTATAACATGTGGGGCCCTTCTACCATAAAGACACCCCCCTCACCCACCATGAATCACTTGAACAGTTTGCAATCCATCCTGTAAGTGTAAAATGTGCATTGAACCATATTCATTCTAAACTGTACGCAATTAACATGATTGCTTCAGAAAACAGAATAAATAGTTTCTTGGTCTAAAAACATTGCAATGCAGCAAGCAGAGGCAAACGTCCATATAAGGTATGTAATTTTCTCATATCATCATTCCATAGTGCTGTACTGCAGTTGATAACATTCCAATGGAATGAGGAAGGATGAATCAATGAGCCAGCCCGGTCCTTGGCCATTTGAATGGTCTCGATAAAAAAAGACTATCACCTTTCTTGCCCTTGTGCATAGAACACTTCCATACTCAAAATTTCAAAATCCCTATTAACACATTAGATTATCAACAAGAATATATTGGGAAAATTTGACACTCCACACGGGCAAAGTTTCTATGATTTATTCAGGCCCCACAAAATCCATTCCCTTGCAGAAGTCAAGTAGCCTGCTGCCTGCAGAATGTTATAAACTGAAGAACCATGAATTATCACAAAAGAATCACTTTACAACATCTGATGATAGATAACCTAGTTGACAAGGCAATAGGATTGTCCAAAGATAATAACAGGCAGGAAAATGTAAACAAGGTATTGATGCCTAGTCTAGGTAAGCCTATTCAAATAAGATAAAGATAAATGCCATTGATCTTTATGGCTATATTTACACATCTAGGGGCATATTTAAGGGCATTCGCAACATCAGTCGAGCTGAATGTGTGATATGTACCCTCAATGAAAACCAGGAGTAGGTGCGGTTTCTTTCAGTTCAAGCACAAAGAACAATATATTCACAGCACATACATAATCAGCAGGGGGCATCGTTTGGGTGGCGGCAAAAATGGTTGGGCTTTGATGGAAGACCATTCCCAACTTATCGAATCCAAAAACAGAAAAAATTATTTCTGCCTTCCAAAATAACCAAATCCAAATTTCCTTAAATCATCAAACTTCCACCTGAAATTCCCATAAAGGAAATGAGTAAATTCAGAAAGAACAAACCTTCTCTCATTACATAATGAGGAACTTTTTTGAGTAGATATACATGCACCTTGGGGAAGACAACAACAAAAGCAGATCAAAACTAAGAAGCAAGGAAGCAATACAGAAGCACATATCTTCCAGCTAACCTATACATCGCTGAGTACATATTCGAAGAGTGCCTTCTGACTGACTAAACGTTACATCTACTGTATACAATTTCCCTGTGATTGTCAAGTTGGACCTTGTCGAGGATAAACTCATTGCAGCTCGGCCACAAGAGGAGCAGTTGTCAAGGGTCTGGGTTTCATTACACAGTTCACCGCTACCACTTTATCCTGCACCCGATGACCAGGGGTAGAAGAGGATTTGGTAAAATTACCTCAATTTTAGCTGCGCTCAGAAGGAATTCATCTCAAGACAATAGGTCCGTCTTTTCACCAGCAGCTTCGCTGCCGTTCCATACGGCTCCTCTTCCTCAAATGCTGTCGAAACCCAAGAACTATCGGAGATCTCTTTCTTGGCGGCAGCCTGCTCACTTGGTCGAATGGCTACCAACGTCGCCCCCTTCAGCACCATCCCGTTGGGCAGCTCCAAGTGTGGAGCATACCAGAGTCTCATGTTCAGCGCAGGCACCAGCGTCCGTCTTGAAGCTGTCGAAGCAGACAAGGGCTTCACTCTCAGCTCCTCCAGCTGCTCTCTGTTCATACAAAGAACACCCTGTCCGTCGGCATCCGTCAGGACAAGGCTTTCCAAGGTGTGATGCTCAGCGATAATCGGCTGGAGCAGGTAGTGTCTCGCTGATGCAGCTATCAGAGAACTGATTGTCCAGACGACTCTCAGTTTTAGGCCCCCGTTGGTGTAGAACGACTCAGGGATGTTCCCATTGTCATCTCCGTTTCCAACGCACAAGCCATCGTTACCAACGCCATTTTCCTGCACGGATGAAGATTTGGTGGTTCCCGGAGAAAGGACAGATGAAGCACCGAGTATGACGCAGGTGTCAAGGGTGGATCCGAAATCTGCCCTCCATTTAAGCAAAACGCCATCCTCGATTCCTAATTCTCCACCAGGAAGCTCGATTCGGAGGCGACGGATCTCATTGAAGTTCTTCAACACCTGGGTCGGGGAGTGGTGGGTAACGCCACCTGCTTCCATTTCCTCGTCATCACCAACACCTCCGCCTCCCCCACCACCACCGCTACCACCGTTCAGAGACGAGGCAGACGAAGATTTCTTAGGGCCAAGAAATTGACCAAGGGCCTGGAGAGGCTTAACGATGCCACCGAAAACAAGACGGACGAGGTTCGAGAAGACGCCTCGCGTCTTATCAGAAGCGGCAGTCCCCGAAGAAGCGTCGTCGTCAGAGATGACGCAGTCGACCCTCACAACAACGTTATCCACCTGAGGAACCAGACCATGGAACCGACGGGACACAACGCAGCAGCGACCCAACGCCTTCACATCTCCGATCTTGTTGAACACAATCAGAAGCAAAGAGTCCGGCAACCGATCGAAATGATCGATCTCCGCCACCTCCGCCGTGGACGGCTCCGGCCAGATTTTTCCGTTGAGATCCGGTCGGTGAGACGCCATCGCAAAACCCTCAAAGGAAGATAGACAATGATAGGAAGTCGGAGGCACGGATCAGCTTATACGACCAGTACAGATCAGATCTGATCTACTCTTCAGGTTAAACCAGTAATACAAATGGAAACCTAATTCAGACTGCAAACCCTAGCCCTAGTTATACGAAGCGAACGCCGAGGAGAGAGAGGCAAAGCACTTCTCCGGCAAGGTTCTCCGTGCCAGATCTAGCCGGAGATGTAACATCACCGGATCAGAGACGACGACCAAATGAGGGAAAGAGAGGGAGAGAAACAGAGGTGAGAGGGTTATCGTTCTCTACTTCTCTTCTGAGGATAGATAGATAGATAGATCCACGGAAGAGAGAGAGGGAGAGAGAATGTGTGAGTGAGAAAAAGGAACGTTTTGATTTTTTTAATATTTTAATATTACTTATTTAGATTTTAATTTTATCTCTCTGTCTGTCTCGCTTTTGTGTTTTGCAATTATTTATTATTATTTAATTACGCGGAGCGCGAGAGAGAGACGTTGTTGGAAGGGGGGAGGTTCGGAAGAAAGAGGATTAGAGGAAGGGCAAACCTGTCCTTTACTGAGGGTATATTAGGTATTTGATTAATCTCTTTTTTTGTTATTTGGGAGTCGGCGGCATGAGAGGGATCACGTGAGAATGTTACTTTTTAACCGTCAGATGACTTTGAGCGCCCCCGGTTTTTGTCGCATGACTCACCGATAGGTAAAAGGTCAACAATGCCTAGATTAATTTGTTGCTTTTGGTGTACTTAATGGTGGCAATGTTGTCTTTCAACGCTTCATCGGGGTCGGGGACGGGGCGGTAGTGCTGCAAAACGGATTGGATCGAATCGTATAGACTTCGATTTAAATTGATTCGTTTGTTTTGGAATTCGAAGCGAATCTAATCCATCAAATTCATATCATATTAGAATCGAATTTGGATTGTTGCTAAATTTGTAGCCGACGGCAACAACGTAATTTTTAGGGTTTTGAGGCTGACACTAGGTATGAGAAAGAAGATGTTAGACTCGGATGGTTAAATTAGACGAAAGTTATGAGAAAAAAGATGGTTAAATTTTTAGGGTTTAAGTTCCGGTGTATTTTACTTCAATGTGCGAGTCTTTTTTTAGTTGGAATTGTTTGAGAGGAGTAGTTGGGAGCATGTGGCGGCAGTTGGGAATGGTTAATGATGGGTGGCTAGGATACGTCCAGTCAATGCCACATGTCAAGATCTGTAGGTCAAACAAATACCATCATATCATTTGCCCCCCACTCTTGAGGTCATAGCAATTGAGGTTGTTTGGCAGGGTGCGTTGAAGCCTTGACATCGGTCAAAGACAATATAGTGTATTTGCGTGGAGGCGTTAGCCTTGGCTGCAGAGCTCTTCTTAGGGGTTGTGCGGCAACTGCTCCTACGTTCTCCCTTTGCGTCAATAAAGGACCATCTCGGGCTAAAGGGTCGTGACCATGGCCCGTGTGAACATAGGTTGTCCATGTTCATTTCTCATGCCTAGCATGGGCATTGATGTTTCTCATCATATGTCCTTACACAAGACGGGTGTCGCATGCACGTACATAGGACGGGCGTCATGTGTTCGTACGTAGGATGGGCATCGAGGTTGACCGAATGAGGCCAAGCACGAGACAGTGCGAGAGGGTCCGGTTCGGCGTATCCTTGAGCCAGAGTCAATGGGTGAACTAGCCCTATTTTTTTGTGTCGTTTCGTCTCCCGAGGTTGGTGCCACGTGAAGCCCGTCAGTTCGGGTTGTCAGGTTGGCAAGTCCATGATCGTTGGATCTGAGCCATACATTTTTCTTTAAATAGGGAGGCTGGTTAAGCAACTCCCCACCATTTGCTCGAAACCTTATGCTTGGGAGCTAGTAAGGACACATTGGCTATCAACAACCAATTCCCTTAAACTTTTTTTAACAAACATCTTTAGGTAAAGGATTCATGTCCTCAACATGTTCTCCTCGAATTTGAGTTGTGAGGAATATAACCTTCCTAACTGGAGTACTCCTAGCAGCACTCCTAGTAGTGATGGGAGTGATAGTAGTGATTTTGAGAACTCCTCTCGGACATCTAGTGCCCAAGTGCTAAGGGACAAAGTTACATTCCATGGGGCCAAGCACGATTAGTAGAGTGTGGGCCCTACCAATGAGAGTACCAATTCCAATCGGCCGAGGGTTGACACCCCAGGGAATGTTCTTGGGCACCTTAATGTTGTGGATGTGGAAGAGGTCGAGGAGCCCACAGCCAAGGCTGAGAGTAGAGGTGTGACGTTAGGGCATTACCCCCACTCTAACTTAGACAATACTCTCAACAAGGTGCAAGTTAGTGCGTTGGCCAAGAATTACCACACTCCAGGGGACTATAAGGTTAAAGTCCCTTTCATGGGTGATTGGCCATGGCTTGCTCCTGAAGAGGAGGTGTGCTTCCATGAGCATTACCTTCACTTCTAGTTGTAGTTTCCCTTACACCCCTTCATCCCCGAGATCCTAAACCATTATAACCTCACCCTTAGCCAGCTTGCCCCCAATGCCATTAGGACAATAGTGGTCGAATTGGTGATGGCCCATCTCTAAGAGGTGACAGTGACGCTAAATATATTTTGATGTCTATTCGCACTAAGAAAGCACCCTAACAGGGAGGGCTTGTTTTAATTCCAAGGCCAATGGGGAAGGGTGGTGGACAACTCGTCATCTTTCCTTAATTGGAAGAACAAATTATTCTTCATGAGTTGCCTCGAGGGCTGGTCCTTTCGGTTTGGTTGGGGGAGACCAGATATGTTGACCAAAAGGATTAAACCACGCAGTAGCGATGAAGAGAAGGCCATGATGACTCGGCTTCGTCTGGGCAGGACGATTCATGCCGGACCCTTGGTGAAGGAGGAGGAAGCCTTGATGATGGCCGGCCTTAGTCCTACCCCCCTCAGTATGGATGCTCCTGTTGTCTGCTAGTTGTGAAGTTGCTTGAGTTTTGTTAGCATTCTTCTAACTCGTTTGCTTCTCTTGTTCATAGAAATGGAGAGCGGCAGGAAGGTGAAATTGCTCGTGACAGTGTTTAAGAGAGCTACTGGGAAGGAAACTACTAGGAGCATGCCTCAGCGTTAGCCAGAGGAGGGGGCTGCAAGACAATGGGCCAAGGTCGAGGTGGCCCATAGAAAGACAAAGGCGCAGAAGCGCCCTTCCGAAACAACCCAAGACGTTTAGGCCAAAAGACTTCAACTACGAGGGCAACATCGGCCTGAGGGGACCTTGGGTAGACCACATCAGGTGGAGCCTCAGTCGTCTGATCCATGGGACAAGCCGCTCACCAAGCGTCGACTGATAGCTAGCGATCGGCATGGTCCTCCTCGGGGACTTCTAGTCCTAGATATAATATTCAGTGGACTTTGTTCGGGACACGCTATTAGACAAGGCTGCTAAGGTATGTGTACACTACTTCGAATTTGTTGTGTCATCGAGGTCTTCTTGGTATCTGACTGATGTTTTTCCTTTCTTATGTGCAAATGGTCTCTTGGTTGGTTGGCCTCTATGATAAGGTTGAGGTGCTGATTTAGCAACTCCGGCAAATGCAAGAGGAGATCAAGCATTTGAAGAAGCATGCAGCCGAGAGCCGGATACACGACAAGCACGAGCATTACAAGAAGGTCGAGGTTGAGGAGACCAATAACAAAGAGCTTGTGAAGGAATTGAAGTCCTCCTTGGCCTCATTGGAGCAACAACTGGAGGAATCGACCATAAAGGCAGTCAAAAAATGCAAGAGCATGAAGGAACATGAGATGGACTTGACATCTTTGCTCCCAGGCTTATTTGGAGGGCTTCGAGGACTGTAAGGCCCAGGTGATGAAGGTCCTTCTAAACTTCAATGTCAACCAACTGGATTTGTTTGGTACCGAAGCTCGCTAGTAGTAGATATATTGAGGATGGACTACAACCCAACTGCCGAAGCTGTTGCTGATGCCACTACTTAGGCCATCGCTCAAACTGGAGGGGGCTAATAAAATTTTTTTTCCTAGTTTTCTTTTGTTTGGGCCTAGGTTACCTTGATACTTGTAAATTTTTCTTTTTCTTCTTCTTCTTTTTTTTTTTTTTTGTAAGGGGCCGACGCCTCCCCCATAAGAGGCCTTTATTTTGTAAAAACACCTAAGTGAATACAACTTGAGTTTCTTGGCAAAGATGTTCTTTACTTCTTTTCTTTTCTTCTTTTTGCTTTGTGCTAAGGGCCGAAGGTCTCCCCTCAAAGAGGCATCTTTGTAAAGAAACTTGCCATAGTAATCCTTTACATCTAAAGTGTCTTTTACTTAGTATTTTTGCGAGGATGTTCCGTATTAGAGTCTTGTAGGCCGATGCCAACACCACAAGTTGTTCTTTTTTATTTAGTCTTGGAACTCTTTGCCTTAGTGAAAAAGAAGGAAGTCTATTCTGGTCAAGGCCGACATCATGCTTAGTGCATCATCACGCAAGGGCTTTGTAGCTAAGGTCACAAGTGGTTCCTTAGTGGAGAATCACTGGTCCAAGTGTATAACCTTAAGGAAGGTTGTATGCTTTGGGACAGACATCTGGTTTGAGCATATAACCTTAAAGAGGGTTTTATGTTGCGTTCAACCAGTCGAAGGGTCCTGGAAGTTGGAGGGAATGAGAACGTTTACACAAAAAACGAGATCCAAGGTGAGAGGAACTTTGCACTTTTCATTCAGATTTTTTTCACTAAGGTATTTATAACTCTACTGATAGTACATTCAGAGATTCTCATAGTTCCAAGTGTGAGGCACCAACCTTCCACTTGTTCTAGCCGAAAGGTGTCGGGTCCTACTACTAGCTTGATTCTGTAGGGCCCTTCCAAGTTTGGGCCAAGCTTTCCAACACCAGGCTCAGGGACCATGACTTTTTTGAGGACGATGTCACCCTCTTTGAAGTGACGCTCTCTGACTTGGGAGTTGTAGTATCTTGCAACTTTTCATTGGTATGTCACGACCCTGATTTGGGCTTGTTCTCGAACACCTTCCAGTAGGTCATGGTCATACCTTAACTCGTCACTGTTCTTGGCTTCCTGGTAAGCCTCAGTCTGAAGCGTCAATTGGCTTATCTCTATTGGGATGACAACCTCCGTCCCATATGTCAAGTTGAAGGGGGTTTCACCTATGGCAATCCGAGGTATCATTCGGTATGCCTAGATCCCTTTGGTTGTGTCTAATCTTGCCTTCAGTCCATCCAGGATTGTCATATTGGTGACCTTGTCTAGCCCATTGGTTTGAGGGTAGCCAACTAAGGTGTACTATTGCCTTATCCCTAGGCTTCCATAACATTCTCTAAACTTGGCATCATCAAACTATCGGCCGTTGTCGATGACGAGCATGTATGGGACGCCAAACTAACAGATGATACTCTTCCAGAAGAAGCTTTAGATTGTTTTAGCCGTAATGGTCACTAGGGCATCGACTTCAACCCACTTGGTGAAATAGTCTACTACCATGATGAGGTATTTCTTATTTCTTGTGGCCGGGGGGAAAACTCCAAGGAGGTCCATACCCCCACTTTGCAAAGGGCCATGGATTGCTGAGGACCGAGAGGGTCATTGCAGGCCAATGAAGGATGTTGGAATGCCTTTGGCATCGGTCGCACTTCCGTACCAACTCAATAGCATCCTTTTGGATGGTCGGCCAAAAGCATCCTTGCATGAGTGCTTTCTATGACGAGGCTCTGCCCCCCAGATGATTTCCACAGATGCCTTCATGGATTTCTCTTAGCACATATTTGCCCTTGTCTCGGTGAAGGCATGTAAGATAGGGTAAGGTGAAGGATCTTCTATACAACTTGCCCTTGAGTATGGCATACTATACTGACTACCGTCAAACTTTCTTTGCCTCATTCTTGTCTGGCGGTAACTACTCATGTTGCAAGTAGAAGAGAATGGAATCCATCCAGTAAGGCTCAACTTGGATGGGGTACACTTTCCTCTCTTCGGTGTTAGGATGTGTCAAGCTTTCGATGTGCACAATGCGGCCGAGGGCAGACCATGAGTAGCTGGCAAGTTTTGATAGGGTGTTAGCTTATGTGTTCTCGGCCTGTGAGACCTGGTGCAAGGAAAAGTGTTGAAAGTGATTAGTTGGCTCTCAGACTTTGTTCAAGTACTTGGCCATATTTGGCTCTCTAGCTTCATACTCTCCATTCACCTGGTTGACAACCAATTGTGAGTCGCTAAAGACTTCGATGTGCTTGCTTCCAAGGTCTTTTGCGAGCTGGAGGCTAGCTAGCAGGGTCTCGTACTTGGTGTCATTGTTGGAAGCGGGGAAACCAAACTGCAATGCATACTCTAGCTCGCTACTATCCAGGGTAAGAAGTATGAGGCTGACTCTACTTCTTTTGGAATTGGAGGATCCACCTACAAACAAAGTCCAGGTCGGTGATTCTTGTGGTTGGGGGCCTGTCTATGATCGTGGTTGAAGGTGCATTCAACCAAGAAGTCTGCCAATGCTTGTGCCTTTATAGTTGGTCTCGTTCTCATGCTTAAAGAGCACCAATTTGAGGGGCTGGTTGAGATCACTAGCGTAAAGGCCTTAGATTCTTGGTCGAGATCACTAGCGCAAAAGCTACTTTTTTACTTCTGGATATTTGGTCTAGGCCTCGTAGAGCTCCTTGCTAATGTAATATACTAGCCTCTAAACCCCTCATCTTCTTGAACCAATATTGAGCTAATGGCTTTGTCCACAACCGAGAGGTGCAAAAGTAAAGTCTTTCCTGGGAGGGGCCTTATGAGCAAGGGTGGTGATGCGATGCATGACTTTAACTCTTCGAAATCTTTTTGGCACTCTTCTGTCCATTGGAAACCCTTCAACTTCTTGATGGATCGGAAGAAGGTTATGCACCAGTCGCCCGACTTGGACATGAATCGATTGAGGGTCGCAACTCAGCTGGTGAGCCTCTGAGTTTCTTTGGTCGGTCGAGGGGGGTTCGTGTCCAGTATGACTTGTATATTCTCAGCTTTGGCCTCTATGACTCATTGGGTGACTATAAAACCCAAGAATTTTCCTGAGGTAACTCCAATGGCACACTTGGTGGGGTTCATCTTCATGTTGTATTTTCTCAACATCCAAAAAGTCTTGTCGAGGTTCGAGGTGTGCTAGCTAGCCCTAAGACTCTTCACAACCATGTCATCGACATAGGCTTTGATGTTTTTTCACTTATGCTCCTTGAAGATCTTGTTTACTAGCCTCTTATAGGTGGCCTCAGTGTTCTTTGGTCCAAAAGGCATCACCTTGTCGTAGTAGGTGTAGTGCTCGATGATGAATGAGGTCTTATCCTCATCAACCAAGTGCATCTTTATCTGGTTGTAGCTGGAGAAGGCATTCATGAAGTTTAGTAACTCATATCCTATGGTGGCATCAACAAGGTGATCAATCACCAGTAAAGGAAAGTTGTCTTTGGGGTAGGCCTTATTGAGATATGTGAAGTTAATACAAATGTGCCATTTCCCATTAGCCTTCTTAACCATGACCACGTTAGACAACCATTTCCCGAGTAGCTTGTCCACCTCATCTCCGATGGTTTTCTAACGCTCCAGTGCAAAGTTCCTCTTCTTTTTCTGAACCAACCTACAGCTTGGGTCCACACTCAGCCTGTGAGTAATGATCGAGGGTTTAATTCCTAGAACATTAGTGGCAGACCAAGCAAACACGTCAGTATTGACTTTGAGGAAGCTTACCAATTCAAAAAATATGTCCTAAGGGAGGCGAGACCTGACTTGTACCATTTTTTGGGGCTCAACCTCGTCTAGGGGTATCGAGATGAGGGGCCTTGGAATGGGGATTGCTAGCCTGTCAGCTGCTGCTATCGGAATCTGAGGGGTCGGCCCCTTCTAACACCCCCCCCCCCAAGAATTGGCTTAGCGGGGTATGAGTGGATTGTCCTCCACATTGTTTGTGGCTTCCAGTGGGGCAGCTACCCTGTGGGTGGCTTCCTATCAGGTGCCCTATGTTGTCTAATTGTTGGGCCAGGTTGTCCATCCTGCTTAGGACCAACTTAAATTGGTCAATTGTGACTATTTCGAACATCAGGGATGGAGTCTTGCTTGTTAGCCATTTTAGGACGCTAGTTAATTAAATTAGATTAGTTTTTTTCTTAAGGGAAAGTTTTTAAGACGCTCCCACAAATGACGCCAATTGTTGTTGCCAATTGTCAAACATGGGTGGATCTATATTGATTCAATTATAAATGGGTTGATTTCAAATCTTCCCTAAAATGATATCAATTTCAAATTCGGACAATCACATACCATTCGCAAACTCTTACCCTAAAATAACTATTACCGTTTACTCATCTAGGCATGCTATTGAACTAATTCCAGCCTATTTTCATATTTACATATATCAATATTATATAATTAAATATGCCTATATAGGCATCTATGAATGTATGTATCAGTAATTTTAAATTTAAATATAAAAAAATTCAAACATGCCTATATCTATCTATCTATACTATCTATAAAAGTGTGAATAGTTGTCCCTAACTTGTGAAAGTTTTATTGGACAACAAATCTCCCCTTTATATAGTTTGAATTGGAAAACAAGCAAAGACAAAATTGTTATTTTACATTTTCATTTAGTACTATTTATTTGATAAAAAGACACAAAAATACTTCTTTTGTTCAATAATTTAAAAACAAACTATAGTAAAAGATGCCATTTTACATTTTTCATTGAATGCTTATTTATACTATTATTAAAAGTGTGAATAATGGTGTGGAAATTTTATTTGACTAAATTACTATAGTTTTTAAATTTGGTTTTTGTCTAATTTTAAGGATGGAAATGCAATTTTAAAAACCACTTTTCTCGTCATTCAAATCCCTCTCATTAAGTCTCTTATTAAAAGTATTAACTCTCATTAACATTCATTGAATCGTTTTCTTAACTAAAATACTCATATTTTTGAATTTGGTACCTCTGTAATTGTCATAAAATGTAATTTGCAATGTTTTAAAAACCAACACAGAGGTTGAAGCGTTTTTGCCTCCGGGTCGTGGGTCACTAGTTTGACTGGCCGGGTTAAGCGGTTCAGACCGTGCCACGTTAGCATATATGTATTAAGTGTATATATATACATATACATATTTAAAATAATGTATAAATATTTTTTAGATATGTTATATGTATTATTTTATATTTAATGTATGTTTTCTAATTTTTTATTTATAAAAATACTAAAAATTACAATTTGAGGCCAAAAATGGGTTTTTTTGGCCTTGGGACGCATAGATCTTGAAAAGTTATCCAAAATAAAAAAATCACCCCAATCGGACATCGGAGTGCAAAGTTACGGCCTCTGAAGTTTGCATGTATTTAGTGTGCAACCTATGACCAAGCCACTGGGTCGAACGGGTCAACGGTCGAACCGGCCAGGTCAAATGGTTCTTGACCAAGTCAATAGTTTTTAACTATCTAACGGGTCTTGATTGGACCAGACCTAGAATCTTGGCCAGGTGACGGTTCGAACGGTTTAACCAACCAAGTCAACAACAGGTTGAAAAGATTAGTAATTTAAACTACTACATTTCACAAAATAAAAAATAAATAGATTTTATAAATTGGATTTACAAATACTTTTAATGATATAAAATACATGTTTTGTAAAATCTATCCAAATGTGTTAACCCTTGATATCATAAATAAATAAATAAAATGGAAAAGTATAAAAACACAAAGACATTATATAATAATACAAAATTTTATAAATAACATTTATGCACCTATCTCATATTTATATTAATCGTATTAAAGAAAAATTAGTGTGATAAATAATATTTATTTTATTGATGTTGGAAATAAAATATAAAATTTAAAACCAACCAAAAAATGAAATTGTTTTCTTATTAGCGGATCAATAGTTCAACCTTTTGGGTCATATGTGTCAATTATTGATTTCATAATTACATAATAAAAATTAAAACAAAATAATAATACAAAAATATGAAAAAGATATAAACTCTGTAGAAAACATTTGGACACAGCTCTAACATTTTATAGTAATCATATTAAAAAATAGACACAATAAACAAGAATAGTTTTTAACTTTTTATTGATGATATAAAAAAAATACAAAAATTCAAAGCTAACTTTTTAGGTCAAATGTGTCCATTCATGTAGTTATAATTAAATAATAAAATTTTAAAAAGATAAAAACAGAAAAATATACTATAATATATAAATTATGTAAAAAATATTTGGGAATATCTTTATATTAATAAACAATAATAAATATGATAAATAAAAATAATTTTTATAGACATTGAAATATAAAAAAATTATAAAAAATTTAGAAACATATTCTATACTATCATCATCATAAATTTGTGACATACAAAACAAATATACACATACCAATTAATGTTAACAGTACGTATTGTGCACATGTACAACTGATTCCCCTTCACACCCCCAAACCCTGATGGTAGCAATAGGATTTGATCCTATGTCTTTGCTATAACGAATAAAAGATACCACTAACTAAGCCACCATCAGTGAATGTATCATGTCATAAAAATTAAATCAAAATATTTTAATAATATTATATAATATCCATATTTGCAAAGGATAATATTCTGATCTTTAAATGAATGTTAACCCATTTAAAAAGTACATTAAAATAATTTCACAATCTAACATGTCTTTTCCCCTCGTTTTCACCTCTTTACCTTTTTAGATTTTCTTATACATGCATGATGCCGTTCCCTTGCACTAATATATTATTCTAAAAATAGTCAATTTTAACGTATTAAACTACAAACATTTTGAGAAAAAAAAATGACAAACCAACCCAAACCCCAGAAGTCATTGTTATAATTAACTCGGTTTGGGTTAGGATTAACCTCAAGCAAACAGGCCAAACATAACCTGCCCCCAACTCTCTCTCTCTCTCTCTCTATATATACATATATAAAACTGTTCCAACTAATATGGACCTAATTACCTGCTCACCCGTGACCCGTTGTTATGGTTCAATGAAAGTTATATTTATATATTTTTCAATGTTACTGTAGTTTCATGAGTATTTCATTGTATATATTTGTAACGTTTTTGTGCCTAAGCACTACAAAACAAACAGATAGTTGTGTGGAAAATCTTGTAGAGGAATGGGTGCCAATGATGGACATGAAGCTAGTTAAAAGGCTCAAAATATGAAAGAATTTACCTCAAAGGAAGGCTTTAAAGAAATCAAAAGAACAAAAGATAGATAAGGTTTAAAATATCACAACATATCAGTGCATATTGAATGATATGTATCAGTTTTCAAGTTGTTGAAATTAGAGTGTCGTATATTTGAAATGCTTGATACTATAAAAATTTTAGTGTTGAGCATATTGATACTTTGAACCTTGAGGATAGATAGCCAGATTACTAACTCCTTAGAAGTGGAAGGTGTTGAAAAAGAAAGTAGTAAAGGAAAAAAAGATGGCTTAGCCAACTTGGACCATGAATTCCCAACATTAATTGAAAACCGATGACCATTCTGACAATGAGAAGAGAATTTGGACAAGCAAATTGATCGAAGCTGTCAACTGATGGTCCTTGTACTCTTGTTTAACTTGTCTTTCACTTTCTCAAACCTTTAGCAAGTGGAGAAGAAAAAGGAGGAGTGGAAGAAGGCCAACCTGTTACATTTATGAAATCTGAAAAGAAGGGCATATGACATTCACATCGATATCACAAAACATATCCTTTTATGTCTCTTAAAACCTAACCAAAGTCACATAATGGGACATTACCAAAGTATCTCCTTGTCCCTTAATAAGTGAACCAGCTACATCACAAGACCCATCACAAGGTGGAAAGGAAAAATAAAGCCGTGGTAAAGGATGTCAAACTAGTTGAATTTGGTATGACTTGTCTCAAAACTAAACCCAAACCAAACCTTTTGCAGGTTTGGCTCACTTCACTTGACTCAAGTTGGGATCTCCTCCCAACAAAAACTGTCCCAATACTCTTCCAATATGATCTGAGTCCTCACATCTCACGATAAGGCTGGGATCCATCATGTATGAAATGTGCGGATACAGATCATGTTGGAACCTATTGAAACTTTTATTTCTTTTTTGAGAGGAGATCCATACTCACTTAAATCCCAACCCTATATTCTAAACCTGACTGAACCAAAGAAAGAAAGAGCCCAGAACCAAAGGCAAATCCTGATTCTACATCTGTGGTAATTAAGTGGGTCATGACTCATGGGTGAGGTTATGGAGATTGTTTGGGACATGCCCTAAAAAACCCAAATGTTATTAATGTAATTTAAGCAAACCTACTTTTTCATTCTTTTTACTGCCATATTCATTATTAAATTATGAGTACCTAAATCATTTCTTACTACTTCACTCCTAATTAACGAATAACCCAAAAGCTCTAAAAAAATCATTATTATCAATTGCCCAAAGTCTAAGATTTAACCCACATTCAGAAATTAGAAAAAAAAAAAAAAAAGATTGTCTTTCTAGCATGAAGGCATACCCAAGAGATTTTGACCCATCAGCTCAGTTTTGGAAGAGTACAAATACAAATATATACAATGCAAATACATCAGGGTGAAATGGTCAGCCCGGTTATATTTGGTGTCCATTAGGAAAAACACGTGTTTGGTTGCAGTGCAATTTTATTTGAACTAGTATAAATGCATGTGAGTGCAAACGAAAAAAATGCATTCTTATTTAATTTTGTTTTGGGTTTTACTTCATTCTGCTTCATGTCTTAATTTACTTCATTTATAAATGCAATTAAACAAAATAAGCAAAAATTTAAAACAAAAATAAGTCAGAATTTACACTCAAATCATTTATACTGCCACAATTTCGTACCAGTGCAAATTTATTTACATTGCAACCAAACACAACCTAATTGTTTTTGTTGCATATTCAAATAAAAAAATGGATGCTAAATGTGGTGCAACCCATACTTTGGTTTTAGTGTTTGAATGTTGGGTGGCCTGATATTTTTGGGCCAG
Organism: Nelumbo lutea; assembly: GCF_056320005.1. Classification (NCBI taxonomy): domain Eukaryota; kingdom Viridiplantae; phylum Streptophyta; class Magnoliopsida; order Proteales; family Nelumbonaceae; genus Nelumbo; species Nelumbo lutea. The sequence continues at coordinate 83,770,175 of NC_142686.1, read as the reverse complement.
GCCAAGTAGGTGAGCAAAAGTATTCTTGTCTTCGGGGTGTTACCTGATGAAGCGCGATCCGGTCGGACTTAGCTGTCAACGACCTTGCTTCTGAACTGGGTAGCAGGGAACCTGAAACAGAGGAGATGAGGAAGCTCGGGGGGAACCCGGTGTAACGACTTTGAAGCTTAAGTTAGAATCCTTCAAAAGAAAGATAAAACCAGATAGCGCAAAGTTTGCATACCTTGTTTGTTGGGGGCAGGGGGCTCTTATAATCACTTCGCGCACTCGCTCCGAGGCCCTTGTCAGGTTGGGTATGATTACCCTTGCGCTTGTCAATTCGACCATCGTCCTTTCTGTTGGGACAGAACCGTCACTGCCTAACCATCTCTCTAACTGGAGATGGCGGTGTCAGTGGCGGTGGCAGGTGGCCGTTTAGAGTGCGGCCACCAAGCGTCAGATCCCAAGTCAGTCAGGTGTAGCGCCCTCGGGCATGGACTTCCTCAGTGTCAGGCATGGTACAACTTGTTTGGTTTTGGTGCCCAGAAGGTGATGCGGAGTGGTGAGCGAGGCGAAGTCTTGAGTTCGGAGGTATCTATAGGGCATGTCAGTTCGGCGAGGTGTATCCCGAACTGTTACAAGGCAAGCCAGTTCGGCGAGGTATACCCTGAGCGGTTACAAGGTTGGCCAGTTCGGCGAGGTATACCCCAAGCTGTTACAAGGTTGGCCAGTTCAGCGAGGTATATCCCGAGTTGTTACAAGGTTGGCCAGTTCGGATTACTCTGGTTTTGGGCCAAGGGTGAGTTCGGGCCCCCCATAGGGAGTTCGGTCCGCTGGTGTCCCCTTGTTCACGCCTTAGGCTTGGCCCTTTTGCCGAGCTGTTGTTTCTGCCACGTGTTGCTTAACTGTGAGGTCGGGCCAAATCTTCCTTCATCAATTGCCCCCACTCCTCGCACCAAGGGTCTTGCCCTGGTGCGGGGAGTTTCGCGAGGTAGTAGGTGGATTTGTCCCGTCCTTCGAATCTTGACTGCGCGAGTTGCTTTTGCCAAGGTTCTTCGGTTTTCGAGAAGGCTGGAAACGTGCCTACTCACAAATGCTGATGGTTGTGACAGCGCGCATTTTAAATTTCAAAAATTCACGCCGCTGGGACGTGACAACGGGTCATTCAAGAAGGCGTGCGCTGACATTTCACTCTTTTTGGAAAGATGTGCGTCAATCACGTCTCGACCTTATGGGACGTGCGGTCAGCGCAAACGTGGGTCGTCGGATCGTCTTTAATCTGCACTATCGGTTCTTAGTTACTGTAGCTATAAATAGTGGGGGACCCTAGTCGATTTTTCACTTCTGCAGTTTGCCTACTAAGCTCGCGTCCAACTTTTCAGCTCGCGTCCAAGTTTTTTCCAGCTCGCGTCAAGGCTGGTTACATAGGCTTCAAGGTTCTTTGGCTTGTTCCCGTCTCCGGAGCCTTCAAAACTTTCTTCCGGTGAATACCTTCCTGAATCCACCTTTTTCTCAATGTCTAGCTTTGATAGCTCAGACGACTCTTCAAGTAGGGCTGACGTAGGTTCTACCAACCGAGCTGTGTCCCCCGACTGCCTCAGTGATCCTGAGGTGGAACTCGAGGACTATGAACCAGTAGGCCGAGCCGCTTCGGGCAGTTTGGCGTCTACCTCTCGCTGAGGTCGGATGCTAGACAGGTTTGGTCCCTCGACCATGACGCCTGAGGGGCTTCAATCTATACTTATGTCTTACAACCTTCCCGGGGGGTATACATATTTTATTCCTTCGGGTAGCTTTCCTTGGGAACACGGTCCTGATGAGATCGTGATTTTTGAGAGCAGCTCGCTGCGGGGTTGCGACTTCCTTTCCACCCCCTTCTCGTCGAAATCATAAACCACTTCGGTGTCACCATTGGCCAACTTCATCCGAACTCTATTCGGAACCTGGTGGGAACAGTTTCCCTTTTTTGCGAGCAGAATTTCCCCTTAGACTTAGAAATATTCTCCTCCATCTTGATGCTCAAGAGACAGGCGGGTTCTCTTCTTGGGGGAAGACGGGCGTATTCCCTTTCTCCTCGCCAGGGCTTTAAGCTTTTGCATGATCTTCTTAATAAGGTCCTGGCGTGGAAGCGGGACTACTTCGGTGTGTGAAGTGCACAAGGATGGCCCTTTCAGACCGGGTGGGGTGAGGCCGCTCCTGATTCAGGTGTTACTCTCGATAAAGGGACGGTGAAGGGCCTCCGACAATGGGCATGACAAGGTTTAAAGTGCCATCACTACTTAACGGAGGCCAAGCTTATTGCGGCCGGCCTGAGTTCGGGTAGGTTTCTAGCTATGCGGTTTCTTGCTTCCTTTGTTCCTTCATTTTTTCTGATGTCGAACTCATTTCGGCAGGTGTGATGGACGCGGAGAGAACTCATGGGGGGCGTTTGTTCCAAGGTATGAAGAGGAGGAAGTGGGTCGCCAAGCGAACTCGTACCAAGTTGCCCCTGGATGAGGAGCCTCAAGTTCCAGACCACACGCTGGAGGATCTGCCTAGGGAGCCCGAGGTGACTCCACCGATGCATGAAGCTGCCGGGGCGCCTTACGCTGAGATCACTCATACGGGCGCTCCTGCATACTCAAGTGCTTCTGTTCACTCTGGGTCCGCTCATACGCGGGCTGGGCCCTCTGGTTCGGGAGCTCGAGGGGAGTTCAGGAGTGTGTTGACGCCGAACTACGCTCTTCAGAAGAGTAGGGAGGCTACTTTCTCCAAGGAGATCACGGCGTGGACTGATCTTCCTTTGAATCAGGTCGCCTGCCGCGCCGTAACACATGCTATGGTGGTAAGTCAGATTCCGTCTGCCTTTTTCATTCTCTATCGCTTTTGCTGTTATTGCTCACTTGCTTCTTTTGGTAGGTGAATTCTTCAATTCATGCCTTAGCAGCCCAAGTGGAGAGGAGCTCACGACAGGCACGAGCTGCTGAGGCTGCCACTCATGCTACTGAAGAAGCTTTCCGTGCTGCAGAGGCGAATACCCGAGCTGCTGAGGCGGCCGCTTATGCTGCCGAAGAGGCTGCTCGCGTCGCAAAGGCCAGGCAGGCAAGGTCTCAGCGTGACGCCGAGGCCATGGGGGTAGTTTTCAAGCACATGGCGGACTTGAAGTTGGATTTGCAGCATCAAGTCGAATATCTTCAGGAGGACATTAGGGAGAGAACACAGATTTTTTCCCAAGGCATTGAAGACGCCAAGAAGAAGGCCGTTGAAGGCTACATTGCCTCTCTGCGTTTTGACGATCTGATGGTGGATTCTTACAGAAGGGGTTTCAAACTGAGCAGGTGGATGATCCGGAACACGTACCCCGACCTCGATGTTAGTGCCATATCCACTTCGCGTATAACTCAGGAGATGGCCAATGCTGTCGATGGCGAGCCGGACTCTGAAGGAGAGGCAGGGCCTTCGGGTGTTGTTGAAGTGCCTTCTGATGGCGAAGAAGTAGCTCCGGGCATGTAAAGATGTATATATATATATTTGATGGCCAATGTACTCTTGTTTCTTGCAACGGAATAGATAATCTTTTTCCCCGTGTTCCTTTTCCAAGAACTGATTCTTTGTCGAACTGAATACGCCACTTTCTTGTCCGGGTTATTATACTTCCGCGACCTATTTTTCCGCGAAGGCTTTTGCAACGAACTGATTTTTTGCCGAGCTGATAATATGCCCGACTTTTCTTTGCTTATTTACGCCGAGGTTCCTCTTGGCTCTGCATCGTGGCCCATAAAACCTGATTTCGTCCACTTCGCTTGGCGGTTTATAGGTAGTATCGCCTTAAGTTCACGATGTTCCACGCTTGAGGTACTTGTTTGCCTTCCAAGGTTTTGAGTTCGTATGCCCCCCCGAGCACTCTCTTTACTTTATAGGGCCCTTCCCAGTTTGGTCCAAGTTTGCCCATGCCGGGTTCGGGCACCATAATCTTACGAAGGACTAGGTCGCCGACTCGGAAGCTTCATTGCTTTACTTTGGCATTGTAGTAGCGAGCTACCTGCTGCTGGTATGCCGCTGTCCGGATGTGCGCGAGGTCCCTTACCTCGTCCAATAGGTCAAGGTTGGTACGTAACTCATCTCCATTTGTCCGATCGTCGTATGTTTCTAGTCGCAATGTTGGTACTTCGATTTCCGCCGGGATCACTGCTTCAGTGCCGTAGGTGAGGTTGAAGGGGGTTTCTCTCGTGGCAATTTTTTCTGTAGTTCGGTGAGCCCACAAGACACTTGGTAGCTCTTCGGCCCACAATCCCTTAGCTCGATCTAGACGTGCTTTCAGTCCGCGCAGGATGGCTCTGTTCATTACTTCTGTCTGACCATTTGCCTGCAGGTGCGCGACTGATGTGAAGTTTTTCCGAATCCCCATGTTCTGGCACCACTCTTGGATCTTGATATCCTCGAACTGCTTGCCGTTGTCGGAGATTAGTACCCGAGGTAACTCGAAGCGACATACTATGTTCTTCCAAAAGAAGTTATGTATGTTTTGGGCCGTAATAGTTGCCAGAGGTTCGGCTTCTATCCACTTCGTAAAGTAATCTACTGCAACGACTAGGAATTTTCTTCCACCTGTTGCTGGTGGGAATGGCCCCAGGAGGTCGATGCCCCATTGTGCAAAGGGCCACGGGCTGGCGAGGTATTTGAGGTCGGAGGCAGGTTGATGGTGGATATTGGCGTGCTTCTAACACTTGTCGCATTTTCTGACGAGCTCGACAGCTTCTGCCTTCATCGTTGGCCAGTAGTATCCTTGTCGAAGTGCCTTTTGGACGAGTGCTCTGCCCCCCAAGTGCTTTTTGTGACTTGTGTTGGCTAACTAGGATAGAGCGTCGGCCTCAGTGTTCTCTGACCTCGGGATTTGCCTGATGAAGTGTGACTGGAAGTTGAGCAGGGCCTCTTTTACTTTCGCCAAATATGTGATCATGGAGAGCTCGCGTGCTTCATACTCGCCCGTAACTTGGTTGACCACGAGCTGGGAATCACTGCAGATGACTAAGTGTTTTGCCTTTACCTTTCGCGCTAGGTCCAGCCTAGTTATCAGTGCTTCGTACTCTACCTCGTTGTTGGATGCCGCGAACTCAAAGCGTAGTGCGTATTCTAATTTTTTGTCGCCCGGGCCGCATAAGACTATTCCAGCCCCGCTGCCTTGCCAGTTCGAGAAACCATCCACGTGAAGTATCCAGGGCTCCTCATCCTAGTTCGCATTTCGCCTGACCAGGAAAGATGCCACCCTAGCTGCTACTTCACGGGGTTCAGACTCTATTGGCTCGGGAGCTTCGGGTTCGCCCGAATTGGGGACCTCGGGCTCGACCTGTAGGGCTTCGTGGTTGAAAGTGCACTCGACGATAAAATCTGTCAAAGCTTGGGCCTTAATAGCAGTTCTTGGCTTGTACTAGAGGTCGTACTCGCTGAGTTCGATGGCCCATTTCGTCAGTCGACCGGAAACCTCGGGTTTGAGTAAAACTTGTCTCAGAGGTTTGTCAATCAGGATGATGTCGGTGTGAGCTTGGAAGTATGGGTGGAGTTTCCGAGCTGCTGTCACCAGTGCGTATGCTAGCTTTTCTATCTACGGGTACCTTGTCTCTACTCCCTGCAAAATTTTACTAACATAATAGATGGGCCGTTGGACCCAGTCTGTTTCTTTTATTAGTACCGAACTGACCACCTCGTCGCTTGCCAAGAGGTACAGTTCTAAGACCTCGCCCTCCTCGGGTCGGGCTAAGGTCGGCATACTAGCGAGGTAACCTTTTAGCTCGTCAAACGCGAGCTGGCAGTCCTGGGTCCACTCAAACCCTTTGCCTTTGATTGCTTTGAAGAAAGGTAGGCAGCGGTCTGCCAATTTGGACATGAAGCGACTTAGAGCGGCTATGCGGTCGTTTAGCCTCTGAACTTCTTTTACTTTCCGAGGTGGTTTCATATCTAGAATGGCTTTAATTTTGTCCGGGTTGGCCTCAATACCGCGCCGATTGACAATGTACCCTAGGAATTTGCCTGAGGTGACGCCGAAGACACATTTGTTGGGGTTCAATTTCATGCTAAACTGACACAGGATTTGGAAGACAAAATCTAAGTCTTGTATTAATTCTTGTGAAAACTAAGTCTTGACGACCATGTTGTCTACATAGCACTCTATCTTCGTGCCAATCAGGGGCCGAAACAGCCTATTTACAAGTCTTTGGAAGGTTGCCCCGGCACTTTTTAGTCCGAAGGGCATGACCTTGTAGCAATATAGGCCGAACTCGGTTATGAAGCTGGTTTTTTCCTCATCGGATGGGTCCATCCGGATTTGGTTGTAGCCCGAGTAGGCATCCAGGAAGCTTAGCAACTCATGTCCCGAGGTCGCATCCACTAGGCGGTCAATTCTGGGGAGGGGGAAGCAATCTTTCAGGCAAGCTCGGTTCAGGTCGGTGTAGTCGACGCACATGCGCCACTTGCCGTTCGCCTTTTTTACCAACACCAGGTTGGCCACCCAGCTCAGGTAATGGACTTCCCTTATGAAGTTTGCTGCGAGGAGCTTCTTGACCTCCTCGTCGACCGCCCTCCAACGTTCTGGGGCTAAGTTGTGTTTCTTCTGTCTAACGAGTCTGACTACAGGGTCAGTACTAAGTTTGTGAGTTATCAGGCCGGGGCTAATGCCGGGCATGTCAGCCGCGGACCAGGCAAAAATATCTTAATTTTGAAGTAAAAAACTCACCAGTTCGGTTCGTAGGGGTTCCTCGACGGAAGCTCTGATCTGAAGTGCGCGAGCTGGGTCTGTAGCCGAAGTCGGGATTGCGACCGTTTCCTCTGTGGGCGAAGCTTGTTCCTCACCTTGCTCCGCAGGCCGCTCTAGTTCGAGGTCATCGGCCGCCTTGGTTTTTCCCTTCAGAGCGGCAACATAACACTTGTGGAACTTGAGCTGGTCGCCCCGCGCTACCCCCACACCGAACTCTGTAGGGAAATTCATGGCCAAATAGTAGGTGGAGACCACTGCCCGTAGGATATGCGTGATCGGCCGCCCTATTATGGCATTGTATGGGGAGGGGGTTGCGACTACCAGGAAATCATGGTTGAGTCTGACTACACAAGGCCATGTGCCGACTTCCACAGGTACTGTTATTTTTCCGAGGGGCCTGACTTCCTCTCCGCTGAAACCCACCAGGGGAGTGTTCACGGGCTTTAGCTCGCTCCTCTGTAACTGTAGCTAGTCAAACGCTGATTTAAAGAGGATGTCCACTGAGCTGCCCGAATCTAGGAGTACGTGTTTGACCTCGAAGTCGTTGATCCTTAGTTTAATGACAAGCGCGTCATCATGGGGGTAGCGAACCCCTCGCGTGTCGTCCTCCGTGAAGAAGATTGGTTCTTCGGTCTTTGGTCTCTTTGGGGGGTTCCGTTCCTCGAGGGCCACTGCCGAGGTACACCCTTCTACCACCGAACCTCCCACAATTACATGGATGGTTCCCCGAACTGGCCTCTCTTTCGGAGGTTGTCGCTGCAACGGTTCGGTAGGTCTGCTGCTAGACTCGGGGGCATCCTTTTCGTGCTCCCCTTGCCGACCTGCCTTATTGTTATTATTGTTGTACTGTACAAAGTTTCTCAAGTACCCGCGACGGATGAGCCCCTCTATCTCGTCTCGGAGATTATTACACTGCTCGGTACTATGACCATGGTCTCTATGGAAACTACAATACAATTTCTTATT